>NW_022985461.1:228453-343045 GCF_010093595.1 Mytilinidion resinicola | reverse complement strand
ACAGCACTACAGGCAGCGGCAGAAGGAGGACATCTTGCAGTAGTTAAGCGTCTGCTTCAAGAGAAGGCCGATGTTAATGCAGCAGCAGCAGGAAGTAGTGGAAGGACAGCACTACAGGCAGCGACAGAAAGAGGATACAAAACGGTTGTAGAATATCTTCGCGAAGCGGGCGCCACAAAATAAGGCTCGACCTTTCGGGAATACATATTTAAGGCTTCTTATAGTTTAGGAAACAGTTGTGAGATTTAGTGGCTACAATCTTTTTAGCATTATGATTATAACACAAATTGATTGTCTTCTTGTAATTAACTATTTTTCCTTTTCTTTATATTTTCTTCTCAGAGAACTCTAGAGGTAAGCGTAAATCCGCAGTTGGTGATTAGCCACTCGGTGTCACGGTTCTCGGGCGGCGGGCGGGATCTAGGTGCTGGCCGGCAGGCAGGAGTGCAAGTAGACAGTCGGATTCGTAACGATTGGATACGAGGACGGGCTCGATCTCGAATCGAGCCTTTGGACGGTAGAACCGTAACAGATTGACAAGACGTATCTGGCTCAAGGAGCTACAAAGGAACTTAGGGGCGAACAGCTGAAATACTCGCGCCAAGGCGCTCGCTTGCTAGCTTGTGGCCTCCACTCAGGTTGTTCCAGCCTCAACGCCGTGGCTGGATCGCTTGAAAACATTATCTGTAGAGAGTTAGTGTCATATTGCGCTGCCTACGTACGTATCAGGTAACAACTTCTATGGAGAGGGACTGGGGTACCTACACTACCTGTTGCCTACACTGTCTTCCTGTTGCCTACACTGTCTTCCTGTTGCCTACACTACCTTCCTGTTGCCTCAGCTCGCTGTGTATATAAACTGGCCTTCGGGCTTCCTAAATGAAGACGCAGTTAACCACTATTCCAACCTAAGTCCTCCGTGCCTGCGCACGTGCAAGGCCCAGGTATAAACTGTAACACTTAGCAGACCGAAGCTTCTAGAATCCTTTATATAAGTAGCAGGATGGATGCTGTTAGAACTAAATTTACCATTAAGCTTAAAATTCGTCCCCTTCCGGTCTCGAGAGACCGCATGAATACTGCGATCACGCTGGCAGGGAGGACGGCCGACCCGCTCCGACTTCACCCTTGTGAGGTGGCGAATTCTGTAGGTGTTGAGTTAGTTAACCAGAGGCATGGCTAAAGTTAAGTTGGATCGCAAAGCTGCAGGGCTGAGGTCGGCCCGCTTGCCAAGACTGCGCACATCCACAGGTCTAACAGCCACTGTAACTATTAAGAATCTCTTGCTTTGGTGACAAGTAGGGACTACGCCACGCACCCCCCAGCATCACAGCGTCTATCAAAGTTTTGTCGATTCGGTCGGATGTGTAGGAGGGCGTAACTGAGCTCCACGATCGAGAAGTGAGGCGCCCCAGTATTCCTCGTCGCACACGTCTCTTTCCCCAGACCTGATCTAGGAACCGTTGCTCTGGTGAAAACCAGTGCCCACGACAAAGAGCACGTGGCGTCTGAAATAAGCTGCTATACGATTGAATGTATTCGACGCGCTTTTGTTTCAGGAAATGTCCACTCCGGACACCCAACTGAGCCTTCGGCGCATTGTAAAAACTCGGATAAGATGTGTGTACGAACTTACAACACGCGAGGCAGCAAAGAAGCCCCTCCATCATCACAACAGCCCTCTTTCACTAACAGTAGTCATCACACACACAAGCCTGAGAATAAACATCAACAGCAAAACACGGGTATATTTTCCACCCATTCCAATCTAATCGCTATCATATCGTAACAAACATCTCCTCATTAATTACACCCGCATTCATATATAGAAACAATCGCACTCCTCATCAAACAGCCGCCTCGCCCTCAATATCCCTGCCCTCGGCCGCCAACTTCCCCATGTGCTGCAGCCGCCGACTCACATTATGCGTCAAGTACTTCTCGAAGTTCGGCGTCAGCGCCGCAAAGAAGATGAGCAAGCAGCCAAACGGAATGACGGCGTAGAACACGATATGGAAGCTCGACAGATAAGCATGCGTGACGGCGGCACCCGTCGCCGCGATGATCTTTGGTGTGATGTCCGGCACAGCGGAGAAGTTGCCGGCGGTGATGCCGGCGAAGAGCGCGGGGATGGAGGAGGCGGGCAGCCCGGCGCCGACGGCCGCGGGCACGACGTACTCGGGGAGGTACTGGGTGACTTTGGTGTTGAGTATGGAGACGTAGAGGGCCTGCGCTACGGCGCCGCCGACGGCGCGGATGGAGCCGAGGATGCCGGATGCGAGGCCGATGTCCTGCGCTTCGTAGATCATGGTCACGCCGGGGAAGGCGATGTTGTCGATCCAGCCGATGACAAAGGTGCCAAGCACGCCGAGAGTGATGAAGCGGGTGTGTCCGTCGACGCTCAATGATGCCTGCGCGCCTAAGAAAGCGGTGGCCAAGCAGGCGAGCACGATGACTTGGATTTTGACCTTGGGAATGTAAGTGATGGCGAAGCCACCGACGGCTTGGCCGAGGAGGACGCCGCCACCGACGACGGAGGATTGCCAGCCGATTTTCTTGGAGTCAGTGGTGTAGACGGTGCCGATGATGGTGGGCCAGAGGACGGTGAGGGAGTAGTACACCATGGCGGCGATGGCGGCGACCATGACGATGGCGAAGTATTGGATGTTCTTGAAGAGGCGGAGGGGCATCAGGGCTTGGCCCTTGAAGACGAAGGCCTCTGTGAGGTTGTTAGAATCGGAAGAACCGGCGCAGGGACTACAAGAATGGACATACCATAGAGGCCAAATGCGACCAGAGTGAGGGCTCCAAGGACGATCGAGCAAATGACCGCAGCACTCTTCCAAGGGTAAACTCCGCCTCCCCAGGACAGTCCAATCAGGAAGATGACGAGACCGGCGATGTAGAGGAAGATGCCGATGAAGTCAAGCTCCTTGAACATCTGCCACTTGGACTTGCCGTGCACGTGCAGCTGGCTGAATGAAGGGGGGTGGTAGAAGATCTGATAGAGGATGACAGTCAGGCCAGACATGATGATTCCAAGATAGTAGCTCCATCGCCACTTGGCGGCAGTCTGCTCGATGAAGGTTCTCGCAATGATGGGGCCGAAAACTTGGATTGGGAGTCAGTACAGATGTAAAAGGTTGCATCAATAAGTGGAACTTACCAGCAAAAGGCAGCGACGACAGGAACACAAGCGTAACCCATGGCCCTCTGTGCTTGTTCGGCACGAGCTCTCCTAGTACAATGCCGAAGGAAAGCTGACCAGCAGCTGCCAGCCCATTGCAAAGGTTTGCTCCAATCAAAGTGTTGATGTTGTGCGCATTGGCGCCGATGATGCAGCCAATGAGTCCGAGTACGTTGGAGCTCATAACCATCCATTTGCGACCAAAGATATCAGAGAGTCGTCCGACGAGGAGGAAACCAACGGCAGTGCCCAATGTCCAGACGGTGGCTACCCAGTTGAGGTTGGGCGAGGGTCCGATGTCTTCGTTGATGAGCGAGCTGAGGCTCTGTTAGGTTCCGCTACGACACGAGATCCTGATGTTACATACAGTGTATTCGCTGGTAGCACCCATCCCAGATACGCGCAGATTGAACCAAGGCATATCGCGAGCACTGTGCCGAGGAATTGAGGACTGTAGTAGTACCCCTTTGGCATTTCTTCCATCGCACCACCAATGGCATGCGTATCGACCAAGTCAACAGTGCCATCGGCGTGGATCTTCTTCACGGCATGCACCTCCTCAACCTTGTCCACCGGTCGCGTTTCGGAGCCCTTCTCGTCATGTTCGGACACGATGACGGGTCCGGTCTTCTCGTTCAAAGCCATGGATGCTCAATGGTAGAAATAGGCAATTGACATATATGAACACGACAAGAATTGGCGTCTGAAAAGACAGCACAATTAAAAGGAGGCGAGACCAAGTAGAGGGCCGCTGGTATCCTTCCGGAGGGAGAGATGGAGGTCGAAGCAGAGGATCGAGGTGCCAACAACCCCAGGGATCCGGGGAAGGTCCAGTTTTATATGCCGCGTTTCCACAAGATAGCGTTTGAGGTGTGTCGTGCTACGGAGCAGGTCTGCCGGGCGCTGAGTCGCAAGCGTCAACTCAAAGGTCCAGAGGCCTGTCCCAACGCGTGCTCTGGATGGCCAGCTCGGGCGGGCTGGGTCGCTTCCAGATCACTGGGAAAGAAATGGGGAAGATGCGGGGAGAGGGGCCAAACAGCGCGAAGGGTCCATCCGATGAACTGCTAGGGAGCCTGGAGACGGGGATGAGGAACGCGGATGCCGCCGAGGCCGTGATTGGGAGATGTCTCTTTGAGTCAGGTCGTCTTTGTTGGCGATGAACGTGAGTCGTGCGTGCGGCACAGCAGAAGGAATTCTGGCGATTCAGCTCTCGGTGCGGCGCATACAACTGCGCGACCAGCCAAAAAGCGCTGGACCTGCAGCCATCCGCCGGCCAGTTGCTCGGCGGTCCTGGCCCGGAGGTCGCTGACCCCCAGATGTCCTCATGGGCCTCGCAGCTTTCCGTCATGTGCGGTGTCGTCGACATCTCGAACGGGTCAGCTCCCCCTCACCACCATCTGGAGAGAACAATCGACGCAGACACCGGTGTCGCCGTTGACATGGAGTCGGAGGATGCGCAGCAGATCTGTTCTAGCGGCAAGGGAGGCCGTGCGATGCCTGCTCCCAGTCTCATCATGGCCGTAAACCGCTTCGAGACGACCCTCTGAAAGGGTCATGCCACGTTGGAAAGACCCTTGCTGCGTTCGTGGATCACCCACGATGCAATCGTCTTCTGAGACTCTGAGGTTGCGTGCTGCGTTCCGAGTGCTGCGTCCGTTATGGATGTCAAGAAGGCAAGACAACCAGATGGATGAGCAGCAGTCGGTGTAGATTCGTGAACTTTTGCACAGCTCGGATTGGTCTGGACTTCCGCGCATGACCCCATGTGTTCATCGGCCTGTATAGCACCGCACCACTGTGATCGTCCTCCCAACAGACCCCTCATTGCCAATTGAAGCTTCAGAGATCTGACCGGCCACGTTGTCCGCCCCGGGGATCTTCCGCTGTAGACGCGGGGCTGGATTGATCGTCCAGCCCAGACGTATAGTACGGTTGTAGCAATAGTGCATATGTCGAAAGACCATTTTCGGTAGCTTTTCGGTGGTGAATCATCGTCGATGTCTAGATGCGATCTTTTGTAGTTTTCCGAGGAATGCTGTTTATGCGTTGCTTCGCGTATGCTGCATCCATCCATCTACCAGACTTCTCCCGTACGATACCTCTGTGTGTCACGCTCCACTCCGCGGTCCGATATGCTCTAAGCAATTAGGGCCCCCGCGCAGAAAAAAAAAGCTGGGGATAATTTAGCACGCGGATCGGGCCCCTCCCGAGCATCCCCATAAACCATCCACTTTTGATGTGTCTCCGCCGCTTAAGA
This sequence comes from Mytilinidion resinicola, assembly GCF_010093595.1. Classification (NCBI taxonomy): domain Eukaryota; kingdom Fungi; phylum Ascomycota; class Dothideomycetes; order Mytilinidiales; family Mytilinidiaceae; genus Mytilinidion; species Mytilinidion resinicola. The sequence goes on along the minus strand of NW_022985461.1, from coordinate 337,601 downwards.
TTGAGGCATCTGAAGTGCGAGTCAGACGAAGCTAGTGCGCACGGGGATATTATTCGTGTGCATGAGAGGGCGTGATAGCAGCGACGAAATGGGTGCCATGCGTCGGAGCCGTGGGTCTCCGCATGCCCGGGAGCATTGCTGCTGGGAGTTGGGGGTGTTGCGGCGCCCTCGATACTGTGATCGGTGTGCGAGTGCTGTTTAGTGAGACAGCTTTGTCTTTCAGGGAGATGCTATGCTCATCACTTTAAGTACAAGACGTTGGGTAGTGTAGTTACGAGACTTTTATAGAGGTACTTGATGCGAGTGCAACAGTGTTATGCACATTACTTTTCTTCAGACCAAACCCCTTCCTCACTCTAATCAAGTCTCTCATCATGGCGAGGAACCCCCAGTTTCAATGATACGAGCCATTTCATCACTCATGCCAGCTTCGATCCCTTGGGCAGCTTCACCCTGAACACGAGCGCCTGGTTGTCGAGGTTGAATCCAGACGCATCCTTGTACGGATCCTTCCCAAAGTTGATGAATCCTGCGTCCTCATTAGCCAAACACCGCACGCGTCAAGAGATCATACGAGAAAAGACGTACCATTCTGGGTAATGAAGTCGTTGTCAGAGAACGAGATCAAGAAATACTCATCCCAATCATCCGTCTTCCTCTTCTTGTCGTCCTTACTGATCGGAGCCAGAGCTAGAGACTCCCACTTCTCGTTCAACAGGCCCGCATCCTGCGCACCACCATTGTGGACACCGAAACGGTTCAGCTGCGCGTTGACGTTGTAGTCGAGCCACGAGCAGTACGTCGCAGGCACAATATCCGCGTTCAGCTCGCCCTTGGTGCTTGCAATGGCACCGCCAACCGCATCATGCGTGGTGCTCTTCACGTTCGTAGCCTTGGAGATGTCGAACACGTCCGCGTGACGGTAAACAGACTCAGAGTCGGACTGACCATGGCCGGCGCCGGAGTCGCGGGCCAGAATAAGGAACTGGGTGGGCGAGACATAGTGAATCTCGGACTGGGCGGCGACTTGGTTATCGCCAAAGACGGGTAGCTGCACGACGTACTCGGCGACGTATTTCGCGTTGCTGTGCTTGGAGACGTCGTACTGGAGTAGACGGGCGTTACGACGATGGGACTTCTTCGTGCCGCCTTCTTGCTCAAGTGCAGATTGAATCAGTACGTAGAGGGATCTGCCATCCGGACTGGCTGTCAGACCCTCGAAGCCTTGATTGTTCTGGCGGCCGCTGACGGGATCTGAGGGGGTAATTGTAAGGGTCAGGTCGTAGAGCGGTGGGGAGTCGGCGCTGAAACTGTATGATTGTAAGTATGAGGGCATTCGAGCTACTGATTGGAGATTTTTTACCTCTCCGTGCCATTGCGGAACGGAATGAAGGCGTCGGGCGGCCTAATGGCAGCCACCATCTTTCCCTTCTTGTCGAAATGATACACGTACGGCCCATACTCATCGCTGACCCAGAACGAGCCATCGCTAGCCAGAACGAGCCCTTCAGCGTCGACGGCTATTCGCTTCCCTCCCTTTCCAGGCCCGCCGAAGCCATCTCCCGAGTACGTAGCCACTGGCAGATCCGGGAATCCAGGAAAGGACAAATGGCCCGTCGCATCCGCATCAAGGCCAGTACACAGTGTGCCGTCAGGACCAGAAAGCAGTATCGTATCGAGATACTTGATGTGGAAATTCGGGGCAGACGGATTGCCAACGGTCGCCTCATCCATGAGATTGAGGACGATGGCGAGCTTTTGGATCCTCGACTGGGTATTCTGTGTCCCAACGGTATTCCATCCGCGATCTGGTAGGGCGTACAAGATCCCCTCGTACGTATCGCCCTTCCCATGGCTCCCGTTGATCTTCTTCCACGAACTCAGGTCAAGCGCAATAGAACTCCCAATCCCACCAATCGTGTCCCCAGTCTTGTCCCGGGAGTCCGACGGCAGGAAGCCGTACCCAGCAAGCTCCTTGTAGGTATACTTCTTGCCATTACAAGTAGTTTGGGCGACTACAGGCGCATCGGCGCGCTCTGCAATTGGATTCGCAAAGGAAGGCTGCAGCAAGCTGACGGCGGCGAGGATTGTGACAGCGAGTGACAGCATCTCGAAGGTTACTCAATCGAAGATGCAAAGCTACGCGCAACCTTTTTTCCGTTACCTGTGAGCCGTTTTATAGCTCGTCGCCCAAACCGCGGTCTGCAAGAGTGACATGCTAGCGGGCACGTGGTATTGCACAGGGACAGACGTCAGGAACAGCACGCCATATGACTGGGCTCGCCGAAACTACTGTGTCATGGATGGGAGGTGGAACGAACGCTGGTTGAATATCTTTACACGTGGGGTCCGAGGACGCTCCGTGGTTGGAGGAGGGGAAATCCTAACAACTGACGACGCGTTACTTAATGAGGATGGTGGCATGCTGGTACAACATCATTGGTGGGGTACCTGGCAAATAGCCTCATTTGCAATAGATCCTGAACTCTTACCTCCTACGCGCCGAGAGCACGCGGCATGGCAAGTTATTGTTACCAAGGCAGGACGTCTTAAATCAGGTTCGGTGCAAAAGGGTTGAAAAGTGGAGAAGCGCCGCGCTGTTGAGGTACTTCCACAAAACGAATAGGTAACGCAGAAGCTGCGTTATGTAGTCACTTCTTGGCCCAGATGTAGGAAGGTCTAAATTAGGTCCGAGGAATAAGAATCTTGATAAGGTGCTGGGGTAGCTCCGTCAAACTAAATGCTGGGTTTAGTTACAAGTTTCGACGTGATTGACCGTGTAAGATTTAGTTTTTAGTTTTTACTAGCCACTGCATGCACACGGAGTGGTACGTTGTAACTAGTTCTTTCTTATTACGTAAGTATCGGGCTGTAGATTAGGTGGATGGAAGAAGGATGAATATCCAAGGAAGAACTGCTGAAGCACCCCTGTGGAGGAATTGGGTCGATTTGTTACAAATTCTCCCGGAATCAACCGCGCAAGACGGTTTTTGTAAGGCGCCACGTGCACGAAGAGGGCACGTGTTGTAGTTACTTCTTGTAACGGAAGTAACGGGCTGTAGATCAGGCGGATGATAGAAGAATGAATATGTAAAGAAAAACAGCTGAAGCACCTCTACGCAGAAATTGGGTCGATTTGTTACAAGTTCTCACAGAACGAACCGCGTAAGACGGTTGTTGGTAAGGCGCGGCGTGCACGGAGAGGGCACGCGTTGTAGTAACTTGCTTAGTGATGATTAGGCGATGGAGTTGTAGCGCGGATATCGACGTCCTGAGGCATTTGAAACTGAAGCCTGCGGTTATATAGGCAACAGCCACCACGCTATCCCCAAACTATGCAAGCGCGACGCTCAGACCAGTGAATGCCTTCCATCATCATCACCTCAATCAATTTCAACCCAATTCCCTTCCCCTCCCACCATCACCCCTCAACACCAATCCAAAATGGCAAACGCAGCATCCATCCAATCCCTCCTCCGCTTCCTCTCCCAAGACGCCAAACTCCCGCTCGCGCTCGCAATGAGCAAGATCAAGTCGCTCCAAACCGCAGGTCTTGGCACGTAAGTCACCTGCCTCAACTACCCCCCATTCCCTAAATAATCCCCTCCCAGCCCCACCGAAATCTCAAAATCAAACATCTCCGCCCTAAAAACCATCTTCACCGACGAAAAACTCGCCAAACAAATCCTCAGCGCAGCAAAACGAGTATCCAAAAAGCGCGGTCCCACCGACGGACCCACCCCCCCAGCGCTGGTCAAGAAAGCGAAGCCGTCGTACGGCGAGCCGCTCACCCCCGCTGCGCTTGAAGACTCGCTTGCGCTGCCGGAATCAGACGCCAGTGAAGAGGAGTTAGGGGATGTAGTCCTCTTCACGAACCGCGCGCCGCTGGTCCTAGCGTTCGCGGTTGCGCTGGTCAAGTACACGATGCCGGAGCAACCCGTCTCCAGCAGGCTCAGCCTCGCGCAAGCAGTCGTGAGTGCGAATAGCAGGACGAAAGCCGTGAGTCTTGGTCTCGAGAGTGGGAAGAGTGCTGAAGAGGAGGGGTGGGGCGAGGGGCAGCCTGTCGTGAAGATCATGGGGCGAGAAATCAGGGTCATGAAGCGGTGGGGGTATGAGTGGGATGTTAAAGACGAGGCGGGCGCGACACAGGAGACTGTGAATGAGCAGAGTAGTGTGCCAGAAGATGTGAAGCCGGCGCTGTGGGGCTTGGATTTGGAGAAGCTGAAGAAGCATAATGGGCCGCTAACACATGGGGCGGGGGCGGGGCAGTTGCCGATTTATACGGCGCAGGGGGCGAGGGCGTATTTGCTGAAGTCTTTTGAGCTGGCGGCTAAAGAGGTTAAGGTGGAGGAGGCTTCTGAGGGGAAGAAGCGTTCGAATTCTTCGAAGTCGGCGGAGAAGGAGCGGAATCTTGGGCTTCTACTGCGAGCACTAGACTTGCTTTATCAATCGTGGTCTACGCTTGAGACCGACGAGCTCAACAGACGCGCCTGGTCGTGGTATGTCCGCGTACGACCAGAAGTCGAAAATGGGGTTGCTGGCTGGGGTGGAAAGGGGGACGTCAAGCTCTCAGATATCCTTGCCTTGCGGAAGACCGTCTGACTTCTACTCAATACACGACGTATCACTGAAGCACTCCTCAGTTATCCACTGTACCATACAAACTCCGCAGATCCTTTATCACCGCCACCTTCCTCAACGGATCTTCCTCCTTATCCCCCTCAATCCTCGTCTCCACCATCGCCACAGCCTTCCCCTCTAGCTCCTTCGCAAACCGCTCTTCCCGATCAAGAACCACAGCAGACCACCCCGCACTTCCAGCACCAAAATAGTCCTTCCGCACATCATCGCCAACATACAGCATCTGGAAATCCTCCACATCTTCCTCTGTCACATCCGCATCGCTCTCTGCCAACGTCTCCTTTAGCAACTCTTTCGCAGCATCAAATATCCTCCGATCCGGCTTCTCAAACCCAACATCATAGCTCATCACCACAAAGCTAACATCATCACCCACCTTCTTCTCGAACTCGAATCTTTGCACGTTACTCGGCACGCCGAACCTTTTCGGTGCAACTCTCAGCCCCAAAGACGCGAGGATCCCAGGCACTCGGTCGTCAGAGTTGGTGATGACGCCGACGACGGTGCGGTCCCAGCGCCACGGGTCGTTCGTGGGTTTGAAACCCGAGCGCCGGGCCTTTAGGTCCCGGAGTTTCCGGAAGAAGGGAAGGACGTCTGGGTAGAGGGTATAGCCTTTTTCGGTGGAGAAGCGGGTGAGCAGGTCGGAGACGAGGGCGTCAGGGAGGGGCTGGTCTTTGGCGAGGAAGGGGGTGAGGGTTTTGGTTATGACCTGGGGATGGGGTGTTAGGGGAGATGGATTGATGAATTGATGAATGAATGAGACAGGGAAGAAACGAATGAGCAAATAAATGTTTCCCGATTATATTGTAGATGCGTGAGAGTCCTTGAAGCTGACTTTGAGAGTTTTGAAAGACCAATCAAGGAAATATACTGCATGAACCTCGATCAAACATTAGAGCATTCGAATCACAGGAAAAGACACGAAAGAACCTAAGAAGACCAAAAATCACACTCACCCCACCCCACCACGCCCTAGCCCCCATTCCCACCGCCTTCCCATAATTCGGCCGCTCTTTCGCCTCTTCTTTAAAGGCTGTCCACGCACAAGATTAGCAAGCTGTCTCAGAGCCCCGAGTATCAAAAACTCACCTCTTCTAAAACTCGGCTCTAGCTGCTCATCCCTCACCTCAATCCCATGCCGCCGCGCCACCTCCGCATACTGCACGGCAACAGGCGCGCGCGGCGTGAAGAGCGTGCCGAAGGCGTCGAACGCGAGGAAGAGGTTTTTCTTGGGTGGCATTGACGATAGGAAAAGACTTTAATTAGATGGGAGTGAAGGGCAAGGGTGGACTGATGGGATAGGGGGAATGACTGGATTGTGACAGGGCTGGAAGAGTTGATGGAATCGGATAAGGCAAGATGGGGGAAAAGTTAGATGGATGAAGGGTGATGGCCGAGGGATCGACGCGAAAGCGCGCTGTCACGTTTTCGGGCGGCATCCTGATTCAAGGGTGATGCTTGTAGGCTGTTGCTGGAGGATGGGAAGGGGAGATCTTGAGATTCATTTTTGATACACAGTGTTCTTCTCATGCCGGATCTAGATTTCACGGAAGCTTCTTGAAACCATCATTTCCAGGACCAGATAATCATATCCATCCAGTTCTCACAGTTCCTTAGAGCAGTAACGCACTCCATCACATCGAAGAATATTTTTTTGAAAACCTCAGCGGTTCTTCTACGTGTCCGCAGACGATTTATGCAAACACACATGAACAACATGCCTGCCAGACCACCAAAGCAGCCCTGCCGCCCAATCAACTCAGTCCATCAATGTCAAGTCTTTCGAATAGAAACAAGATATGCACGGAAGCCCATCCCACCATTCCCCCCTCCACCCTCCATACTCCATCGCCCCATGACACAAGAAGAGAAGAGAAGGCAAAGTGTAACTTATCTCCGCGGCGCCGAGATCAAAACTGCTGAACAGCCGCCGCTCGCCAGAATACCGCAACCAGCAATGTCGTGTCAGCCCGAAAGTAGAGTCGAGAAAAGATTGCCGCCAAGAGAAGAATCATGAAAGTTCGGTCGTATGATAGGGTATCTCGGTGTGGTGTAGCTGTACGTCAGTAGCAAAGGTATTTATATCACCAGCCATCCAGCCAACCACCCTAGCCCCACTTGTGCCACACGCCCCTACAGTCTCTGTCTCAGTTCCCAGCTCCATTCCGAATATTTTGTACTGCTCCAATGGAGTAGACCCATAGCCCCATAGCCTCCAGCTCAGCTAGCCCCATGGAATCGAAACGCCCAGTGAACAAAATCCAAATGTGTTCGATCATGTCTAACGCTCATGCAGGACTTATCCAAGTGCTCGTTGCAGGCCAATCTGCCATAGTCACAACTCCTCGTCCTCGTCCATTTCCCCCTTGATGCTGTTGAAACCGGTGGCCTTGGTATCCTTGGACGAGGAGCTGGAAGCCAGCAGATCGAGCCCGATACTCTTTCGGGAGCTGTCTTCGAACCCTTGTAGGCTGGCCCGGTGTTTCTTGAACGGGCTTCCGATGATAGATTCGGGCGATATGCCAGATGCCAGAGATGATTGAGCTGCCGACGCGGACGTGGATGGCTTCAATGAAGGAATAGAGGCAGTAGCGGTCGTAGAAAGACTGCTGGGGGCTGGAGTACCGCCCAGCGGGCTGTTCGAGGCGGGTGACTTGCGAGTTGGAGACGGTGAGTTCAGGGGCTCAGCGGAATGTTGGCGTTTAAGCTGTAGAATACATCAATAAGTGCTGCTATTCAAGAACACTTTGCTTTCATGGCCAGAGCAACTCACCTTGACCTTGCGCAAACCCTCTTCAATTTGTGCTTCTGACAACGCATCCTCAGGCGACAGCAGGGCCTTGCTGCCGGGCTTCACGTCGTCAGCATCATCAAGCTCTTCTTCCTTGATTTTCGTTTCCTCCTCTTCGTCTTCGGAATCACTATCCATGGTGTCCGTATCTTTCTTCTTGTTAGTTGCAGGCTTGAAAGGCGTCGATATAGTCTCGGCAGAATCGCGATAGTTCTGGAACCCTTTTGTGCCTGTTGGTGCCAGCGGCTTCAAGCTGGCAAAGTCTAAACCTTGGGATTTCCGCTTCGCGCTAGCTGGCGTCTTTTGTTCTAATGGAGGGGTGGACAGTATGCCCATCTTCCTCAGTTGGCCTGATTACGGTCAGCAAGCGGGAAATAAGAAAAGGAGGGGTGCTGCCTTACGCTCGCCTCTATACAAGAACGTAAAGACAGCATATGGCTTGTCTGGGGGATCAATGCCTGTTACCGTCTGGGTGCTGATCGACTTGGGGTCCAAAGTCTTGGGTTTCGCGAAGCTTGTGGTGTGGTCGATATCGCCATCGCCGTCTCCAGAGCTACCATTTTGTGTCGTGTTCTCATCGTCGTCGTGTGCATCGTATTGAGGCGAATACTCTCCTCGCTTGATCTCGCCGGACGCGAGCACCCGGAATAGGGCGACTTTGATCTGGCCAGCGGCTTCGGGCGTAGGAGGTTCATCTTCGGAGTCAGAGTCCGATGTGAACAGTCCTTCATCTCCCGATAGAGTCTCGACCGGCGCATTCTTGTCATCGCCGTAGCGGAGAACACCGTTCTTGAGAGAGCGCGAAGTCTTCATACCGTCTTCATCCTCGTCATCGCTGCCCAGTTGTTCCCGCTTCTTCCTACGCTTTTTTTCTAGGCGTTGCTTTCTCCGCTCTATCCGCGCGGCAACATCTTTGCCCTCCAAGTCAAGGCCGTTTAGCCATCGCTCGAGACCTACTTCGCGGAAGAGGAACTCTCGCTCTGCAAGGCCTCCGCCCTCTGCTTGAGGTACACTAACCCATCGCGAATTAACCCATGTCTCCTCTCCTCTCCGGAGCAGCGTAGCGACCTCTTCCTTTGCACGACCATCGAAGTATATGTAGGCGGCGATGGTCTCGTTGGTGGACGAGGTGAGAGGTATGTAGGGTCCAATCACGGCGCCATTCTTTCCTCGCTCGCTGCTCGCAAATCCAGGCAGGTTGCCTACAACCTTAGGTCGCGGGCTAGCATCGTCGGGCGTCGGCTTGGGGGTGGAGTACGGTACATGGAGACCGGGCGTCAAGAGCGTGATAGATATGGCAAAGGTAGATTGCTCGGGCTTGTTGGTGGTGGAGCCGGATGGAATCTTGGCCGGTGGGACGGGGATGTACGAGGTTATACGATGGAACTTGGTCTGCTTTTGGATAGAGTACTCCGGGAGCGGTCCATCGGGAGTGTGGATGCTCACCGCCAGGCCATGGAAGCAGGGCATAGTGAGGGGTGGCTAGAGGTCGAGACCGAGCTGCACAGTGTGGCGGACGGCTTCACTACGTCTGTATTCGCTCGACTGGTGGACTAGGTGAGCTGCTGGATGTCTTTGCAGTGCGGCAGATGCACGGCGGTGGATACTCTACGACGCTGGAATATTCTCTGGCGGGACACCACGCAGACCGGTCGAGGCAGCCGGCGACGAAGCGGAGAAACGTCAAGATTGCCCGCGGCGCCGCGGTGAGCAGCGAGGCGAGGTCTCGCGCGTGAGGAAGCTGTGTAGGAGGCTGGCGAGTAGAGAGCACTGGTCTTCAAGGCGTTCAGTGTATTGAGAATGTGGGGAGAAGAGGTGTAGGAGCTGGGATTAGAGCACGGTGACCTGGGTGGATAAAAGTGCCAAGCCGATGCCGCACGGCCAATCAGGGCGTGCTCGGTGGGGGAATATCAGAAATGCAAGAAATCTACATTCGATTACTGGAGGATCGGCTGGCAATTCAAACTGCCATGCCCGATCTCAGGCTAGCTGACATACGAGGTGGAAGGGTGGAAAGCGCCCAATGGGTAGAAGGGGTGTTTTTAGGAAGCCTGCCAGAAAAACCCCCCTGTACCTGAAGATCATTATCCTCGGCCCTTGTACTTGACAAAGCCTTTTGAGCTTGCAGTCCTTCTGAGCACTCGTGTGCACTATATAATGTGGCGAGGGTGAAGTAGAGATATCAAAATTTGCATATGCTCTGGATCCAGCTTGACTTGACACTGCACTGCAAGCAATGCTCGAAGTCGAGGTCTCGAGGCTTGAAAACTTACGCTCATTCCATTCCCAAGTTCGTAAAAACAACATCAATGACTCCTCGCATCCTGCACTGCTGGTTTTGGAAAAGCCCTCTTACTATCTTGGCTTATGCTCATAATTGGACAGTCGTATCCCGACCTAAACACCACATTTATCGGGGTATCTCGCACGTGGAACTCGGAAGATAAAGAACGCAAGAGGTCGGGGTGATTTCCTTACTACTACCTACTTTGATTGTAACACGAAGTCTCTTCAAGCACTTCAAAGCTTGAAGTCCGCCGCTGCCATCTCCCAGCCTACTTCGCTTGGCTCGCGAGCAGCAATACGCTCTGCTAGAGCTATCTTCCTGTCTCGCGACCTTTCAGTGCACAGCTCATACACGGTACAGAGATTGAACGTCAAGGCGTGGAATGGGGCTGTCGTCCCAGCCAGGTCGGTCAGTAGGCTCCGGGCCTCGGAGATCTTGCCAGTGTAGAGTAACGAAACAGCGAGATTCTGCGTAATCATAGCGTCATCTTGGTGCATCGAATGGAGTTCCGTCCAAGCCTCCACGGCCGCATTGTAGTCGCCCTCTGCAATTCTCAGCAGGGCATTCAAAGTACCCTCGACTTTGCTATCCAGCGTCGATGTCGATTCATTTTCAGACGAGGGCAGAGCTGCAGCGGCCAGGACGCAACGTCGAGAAGCTCGTAAGTCACCCACTCTCAGCCAGACAAGAGCTTCCATGACAAGCACCTCCCGCGAGTCTTGGCTGTCTCCCTCTGCGGATGATAGAGTGCCTAGATGACGTCCAGCGCCTTCGAGCTCACCCATCTCCACCAGCACATTCGCAACTCGAATTCCGCATTCCCGCAGCCGACTTTTCCAAAGCTTCTTCTCCGCATGCGTCTCGGTCTTCACAACGTTTTCGCGTGCTTCTCGCGCCAGCTCGTAGTATCCCATGATCCCTTTCCGCCACTCGCCGTATCCTAAGGCAGCCAGACGTACGGATAGAACTCGAAGCTCCCAGGGTACTAGGTGGGCCCCTGTGAGGGGGTGCCGGTAGAAGGCACTACTCAGATCGCCAAGCAGTTTGGCTTCCTGTGCAGCCATTGCATGCTCATTCAGCAAGCACAGACATGCGAGCCGGATGTGCAACAGTTCGAAAATTGCAGGGGCGTCACTTGGAGACACGCTTGTCGAGAGGCCCCGGGCAGCAGATATAGCAGCGAGGCGATAGTGACCCGTTTTCAGCAGGTCTGGCAAAGGACCAGCTAGGGAGGGGAGAGCTGGCGAGTTGAGAAACGGCTGGGGGATGTTGGTCGACGGGAGGGCATGGTAGGCGGAGGGTTCGAGGAGGTAGCTGAAGTCTTTGGACGGGAGGTCTGGGATGGGCGACGTGCCGCTGTCTGGTGATAGCGGGGAAGTCGCGGCCGTATTGAGGGGGGCGGGCGAGAGCACTCGACGAGGCGGCGAAGATGCGGCAGACTGTGAGGTGCTCCCAGCAAGCGGGCTACGCGGTCAGCCGTGCGATTGACTGCACATGTATGCGGGAGGGCGCATACTCGTCTACATCGCTGTCCAGCGGGCCTTTGGTGGAGCGGCGAGGCACGGCAACTGGCGTTTGTTAGATTGATAGCAGCGCATTCACACCCAGGCGCATACCTCGGCGGCGCTCGTCCCCAGACGCAGCCCGGCCATGGCTGCGGGTTCGGTTCGGGGCGTTGATAGTTGGGAGATTCATTGAAGCATCGAGTCGGAGGCGTGCATTCGCAGGCCAGGCCAGCGGTGAGAGCTCGACTCCGATCTCGGTCCGATCCAAGGGCAGCGAGCCTGGACAGCGCGGACAAGTGGCTCATTGGCCACCGGCCGGCCAGACTGCGGAGAAGGATCGCCGTTTTACCGTTTCTGCCGTGCGTCCTGTGAATTTTGCCCCCCCGGCCACACGGGCCCTTGGATTGTCGCTGGTGTGAGGGAACTTTGACTCAGACCAGTTGTTCATATCCACGCTGAACTCCTCCACTCCTCCCACTGCCGCTTGCTACTTGCTTTTCACCCCGACACACCCCACGTCGAGTCCAATTGGGCCTTCATCCGCAGGCAGAGGGCCGCTTCATCATGTTCAAGGCACGCGAGACCCAGCGGGCGTTACAGTCCCTCAAGCATACACGCGCGCTCTCCACCTCCACGCCGAGACTCGCCGTCTCGCCCTACAGGAAAGCGACCGCCGCAGCTGCCTCGAAAACCCTCAAAGAGATCCCCAAGCGGCCGCAGAGCACCGCCGCCACCGCGACCGCGCCGGAACCGCGAGCCCGCCCCAGTCCCGCCTTCAATCGCGACAATGACTGGAACGAACCGTCCCCTCTGCGCCCCTTCCGGCAGGCCGAGCTGGACCACTCGTTCGTGGGCATGACGGGAGGGGACATCTTCCACGAGATGATGCTCCGGCAGGGCGTGAAGCATGTTTGTATGCTAGTTGTCCGACAATGCAAATTTGCCTCTGCTAACACCATGACTCAGTCGGATACCCTGGAGGGGCCATCCTGCCCGTTTTCGATGCCATATACAACTCAGAGCACTTCGACTTCATCTTGCCACGACATGAGCAGGGCGCGGGGCACATGGCCGAGGGCTACGCCCGCGCTTCTGGCAAGCCTGGTGTCGTCCTCGTTACCTCCGGTCCTGGCGCCACCAATGTCGTCACGCCCATGCAGGACGCCCTTATGGACGGCACTCCGATGGTCGTTTTCAGCGGACAGGTCACTACCGGCCTGATTGGCTCTGATGCTTTCCAGGAGGCTGATACCATCGGTATAACAAGAGCGTGCACAAAGTGGAATGTCATGGTGAAGAACATTGCAGAGCTACCGAGGCGGATCAACGAAGCTTTTGAGATCGCCACGTCTGGTCGGCCTGGCCCCGTTCTCGTCGATCTACCAAAGGATATCACTGGTGGAGTTCTCACCAGACCTATCCCAATGGCCAGCTCTCTGCCCACACACCCTAGCGCTGCAACCGTTGCCGCAAAGGAGATGAGCAAGAAGCAGCTTGAAGGCTCCATAAAACGGTCCGCAGACCTCATCAACAGGGCTAAGAAGCCCGTCATCTATGCTGGCCAAGGTATGGTCAGCACTCCAGACGGTCCCAGGCTGCTGAAAGAGCTTGTGGAGAAGGCTAAGATTCCTGTGACAACCACCCTCCAGGGGCTGGGCGCATACGACGAGTTGGACGACAAGTCTCTGCACATGCTCGGCATGCACGGTTCCGCATTTGCCAACATGGCCATGCAGGAAGCCGATCTGATTATTGCGCTGGGTGCGCGCTTTGACGACCGCATCACCGGCAGCGTGGCGAAATTCGCGCCAGCAGCCAAGCTCGCCGCACAAGAAAGCCGAGGAGGTATCATCCACTTCGAGATAATGCCCAAGAACATCAACAAGGTCGTCCAAGCAACCGAAGCTGTCGAGGGCGACGTTATCACGAATCTTGCAACCCTCTTGCCATTCGTCAATGCTGTCGAAGAGCGACCCGAATGGTTTGGTCAGATCAATGACTGGAAGCAGAGATTCCCATGGGCATACGAGAAGGAGGGCACAAACGGAATGATCAAGCCACAGACTGTGATGGCTACTCTTTCAGATCTCACCGATCCCGTCAAGGAGAACGTCGTCATTACTACCGGAGTTGGCCAACATCAAATGTGGGCTGCTCAGCACTTCCGCTGGCGATATCCCCGTACCATGATCACCTCAGGTGGTCTTGGAACGATGGGCTTCGGTCTACCAGCCGCTATCGGTGCCAAAGTTGCCCGACCTGACGCCCTCGTCATCGATATTGATGGCGATGCGTCTTTCAGCATGACTCTAACCGAGCTCTCGACCGCCGCAGAGTTCAACATCGGCGTTAAGGTCATCCTCCTCAACAACGAGGAGCAAGGAATGGTCACGCAATGGCAGTCCCTGTTCTACCAAAACCGGTTCGCCCACACCCATCAAAGGAACGCCGACTTCGTCAAGCTGGGTGATGCGATGGGCGTTCAGGCACAGCGCGTGTCGAAGCCTTCAGAACTGAAGGAGAAACTGCAGTGGCTGCTGGCCACGGATGGCCCGGCGCTGCTAGAAGTCGTGACAGACCAGAAGGTGCCCGTCCTACCCATGGTGCCAGGTGGCTGTGGTCTGCACGAGTTCTTGGTGTATGACGAAGGTACGGCTATCCGATCCCATTTCTTTCTCTCCAAAACAATAAACTAACGTCCCCCACAGCCGCCGAGAAGAAGCGAAGAGCCGATATGATGAGGCAGTCCGGCCGGTAACCGCTTACCCCCTACACTTTCAATTGTACATTCTTCTTTTGGCATCCCAATCTTGATATCTTGCATGCGGGCGTTCAGATGTCTGGAAAAGTGCCTTGGCCCACTTTTCTTGCCTACCTTGAACACTACGGGGTTGTGTGGATTTTACGAGTGGGGGCGGGATATTTGGACATGATACACCTAGGCCTGAATTGATTGAAATGTCGAGGGAGGGCTTTTTAGGGTGTCGACATGAAACAGAGGTTACCGAAAAGTCCTAATAAAAATCTTGGAATTGAGCGGCATCGCTGCCTTGTACTGTCGATGCGGTCTCTTGTGTCTCTTTTGGTGCTACTGATGCTCTCCGACTAACCCAGCATAACCCTTGCCCTCTCATCACAATATCCCATCTACTTCGCCACACGTCCTGTGCCCGCATACGCTCCAACCCCTACAGAACGAACTGCAGACGAAATTGTTGACGGAAATCTTACGTGGACGGAATATGGAGAGCACGTGACCCTACAAAATGGGTTTCTCTAGGTATTGCGATTCTGGGGTTGCGAGAGTCTATATGTACAAAACATGCTTAAAAAAAAAGATAATCCAGAATAAACATTACGTACCTCAGAACCACGCTGGACCAGCCCAGCTCTACCCCCTCTCTCTAAAACCCTCTTAACCCCTCAAGCCTCAAGCCTCAAGACTCCACTCACTGCCAAAACCCAACTCTCCCACCCCCTCCTCATCTCAGACTCGCCGGCTCCCACCCCCACAGATCCGAGAGCTTAGCCCCGCGACACACCCTACTATCATTGCCATCAAAGGCACAAGCACTCCACCTCCCGCCGTGGCCCGGCCCATACGTGTACCCAGAATCTCGCCGCTCGTGCTCGTAATCAAACGCTTTCAGCAAGCCCACGAGGTGCGTCGCGGCGGCGAGCACGACGAAGAAGTGGAAGATTTGGTGCGAGGAGCCCCAGATGTCGAAGGTGCCGGGGGAGAGGCGTTCGGGGACGCGGCACTGGGGAAAAAGCGTTAGCGAGCACCACCACCAATAGAAACATGTAGACAAAGGGGGAGCAAGTGCGTACTGCGTAGATCACGGCACCGAGGATGTAGAAGAAGCCTTGGGCGACGACGTAGTCTAGGCCGATCATGTCCCGCATCATGGTTACGCCGTAGATTTTCACGCCGTGGAGGACGGGGAAGACGGCGGAGAGGCCGAGGGCGATGAACATGGCGGCGCGGAAGGGGCGGAGGGCCGGGGTGCGGAATTTGGGGTGGGTGGCTACGACCGCTGTGCCGGCACCTAGAGTGGTGATCTGGGTATGTCAGTCTTCTGATTCAATGAAGCATAGGTAGCAAGCACAGAGGGTCATCACGGTAAGATGGACTGATGATGAATTGGAAAAGGGGTAGTAGATGTTCCAACATACCATAGCCCAGTACCTCCTAATCAAATCCGGCTGCGTCTGAAACCCATAGTAAATCGACGGGACAAAGCTCCCCCAGATCAAAAACACAATCCCCAGATAATCAAGCTTGTTCCCAAAGCTCGCCACGGCATGCGAATGATTCGAGATGGTGTGAAACGCCGCACTCATCCCCATGCACGCTGCTGCGCCAGCAAAGAAACAGCTAAACACAAAAACATCTTCCGGAGTAGCTGAAGAGTACCGAGGAAGAACGCCGGTGTACACGACAATCCCTGAGATGATGGAGCCTATGGAGCCGAGGAGGTGCGAGTAGATGTTTACGGTTTCGTTATGTAGGTAGCCGAGGCTGCGCGCAGAGGTGGTGTAGGAGTTTGATTGTGGACGATAGCCGCGAATTATGAAATGGTTTTCTTGCATCCATAGAGGGAGCTTCTCGTAAAGGAGGGTTAGGCCATGCTCTACTTTTTTTTCTACTTTCGCTACGGAGTCTGTGGCGCTTTTGGCGGCGTCCATGTTGGAGTTGATGAGGAGCAGTGGCGATGACTTTATTTTTCTAGAAGAGGAGAAGATGGACTATTTCGAAGGAATACTTGGACCTTCAGTTACTTTATAACGAGATTTTTCTTAGCTGCTTATACATCTTGGAATATGGCCTGTTGGTATGTACCTAGGCAGGATGGAACGGAGAATTGTTGAGACGTCAACCTGGTAGTCGCAGCATGACATGTGCAGCGCAGAGATCGGAGAGAGGTCCGGCACTGCGTCATGGTTGAGCTATTCCCGGTATTCTATACACGCTCTACATCGACCACATACCATTCACGGAAACAGCCTTCAGCATTCGAAGTGTAATGTCTTCACATAAGTGAATGAAGCAGTCCTGGTGATGGCGTCACGGATCGGTCTTGCACTCTACCGAGGACGACGTTCACTCCTTCCACTTCTAAGTAGCATTCTTATTGAAACCTTGGAAGTATCATGATACCACCACTGCCTCTGGGACCTGCATGATCCATTGAGATAACCCGAACGGAGTGATGAGTGGCTCCAGCCAAACACCATACAGCTTGCTGTCGAACCAGCGGCGCTCAGGAGAGCAGCGTCCTAGCAACAAGCGGGGTCCTTCCGGAGGATGGAGCAGGCTGAAGACTCCAAATATCGATTCCCTCGAGGTGTATGGATATCCCTCGAAGGGCGAGACCAAGTGAGTAATTAGCAGAAGAAAGGCATAGTTGTTGCTGACTCTAACAGGCTCAACGACCCTAAAGCCCAAGAATCCCTTTACAATAAGATCGTAGAGCGCTACATGAAATTCTGCGCCTCCTCCAGCAGCGGCGACGAACTCGACAAGCAATTCGCCTCTCTATCCCTCAGCTCGACCTCCCCCTTAGCAACACCGAGCCCTCCGGCCCCTCCGCCCTCTCGAGCCTCGAGGTCGGGAAGTAATGCCTCGAACGCCCCCCCCTCCCACTCCGTCGAGCTGGCGACCATCTTGACTGCTCTCCGAAAGCTTCGCGAAGCAATAGTCGCCACAGCCCGCCGGGATGTATTCGCACAACGCGTCTACATCTTCAACATCCATGCCGCGATTCTCTGCAAGGAGTGGGAATCGTACGCCCCCGCACTCATATCCCTCCTTACAAAGATCCACTCCCAGTCGCCATTGCCCGCACCAGAACTCCACGAGTTCGTCGGATTCTGGATACTAGACCTTGCGTGTCGGCAATCGGACATAATGGCCGCCTATACCGTCAAGACACAGTTCAAACACGAGGACCGGAGAGTGGGGCTGGTGCTCAAGGCATTGGCGCATGATAACTGGGTGCTGTTCTGGAAGATGCGGAGGGCGGTGGATGGGTATCAGAGGCGGATTATGGAGTTCGCGGATACGGGAATGAGGTTGCATGCGTTGAAGTGCCTGGGGAGAAGCTACATGACTGCAGACAGGGCGTATGTGGAGCGTTGTACGGATAGGAAATGGGTGGATCTGGTAAAGGATGGGGTTGGATGGGAGCTTGCTGAAAGCGAGAAGATCGTGATTAGGAGGCCGAAGGTCAAATGAGCCGATGGTCAAGAGGCGAGGATGTGTGCGTCAATACTAGGTTCTTGTCATGAGACTTGTAGCATTTATACCTTCGTAGGGTACGGAGGAGTGTTTTAGCGTACAGCGCTGCTAAATCTTAGGCCTTCGACTGGACCAAGAGAATTGTTCGTAGATTAAAACATGTTAGATACCCTAAAAGAGATGCGATCATTCTTACCATGCACACCTCTCTACTGCCATATGAGGTGGTCTAGTATTTTACCAACTATTCCGGATGCTGAACTTCCACCCCATTCAATTTCTGCAACAAGGCTGAAGCATGTTTGAAAATGGCAGTGAAGTACATATATATACATCGTAAATGTTTGCTTCAACAAAAGAGCCATACGACACACATATTGTCCTTTCGTTTGTCGCGCAATCACATGCTTCCATAAAAGTGATGAATGTGGCATAGCGCAGTTATCTCCAAACTACTCACGATTCGCGTCAAGACTTCACAGGTTGATGGACCAGAACAACCCTCTAGGACCGCAGGATGCATCGCGCCAGTTGGCCCAACAGGTCAACATCGGCAGCGGCGATGGCATTAGCTCAATATATTCCCAGCTAACTAGCAATCCGTTTTTCACTGCTGTAAGTCGTACTGTTTTAGCTCCGAAGCTCGAAGGCTAACTTCCATACTTAGGGATTTGGGCTCGCAGCACTCGGCGTCGGCGCACGCATTGGACAGAAGGGATTGAGGCAAGGGGCAGATTTAATTCGACGGCGCATGATCGTGGATTTGGAAATAACGCGGCACGACCATGCATACCAATGGCTTCTGCAATGGATGACGGCATACCAGAGGGCACAGCTCGCGGGCAGTCAAGCGGTTGAAGGGTATGCATCTACTTTAGCCCATGAAGTGCGACACTAATAGCTTACGGATCATAGCCAGGCTTCAAAGCAAGGCTTTCTATCTTCCTTAGTCCAACGTCTAAATCCCCGACTCCACCACCTCCAAATACAGACCTCGCAGGTCCCTCTCCCCGGCGGGACCTCCAACGCACACTTCTCCCTAGTACCAGGATACGGGCGCTATATATTACGCTATGGGCGTTCCTTCATCATGGTCAATCGCCAGCGCGAGAAGTCGTTCGACCTGGCCTCCGGCACACCCTTCGAAACCATTACCCTCACCACCCTATACGCCCACCGCAATATATTCGAGCAAATATTCGCCGAAGCGCACCAGCTCGCACAACAAAGGACAGAGGGAAAGACCATAATATACAACTCGATGGGGCCAGACTGGTCGCAATTCGGGGAACCCAAGCGGAAACGCCCACTTGAGTCCGTGGTCCTGGAGCGTGGCGTAAAAGAGAAAATAGTCGAGGATCTTCAGGCGTTCCTAGAAGCCCGGACCTGGTACCTAGATCGAGGAATCCCATATCGGAGGGGCTATCTACTTTACGGCCCCCCAGGAACAGGCAAAAGCTCTTTCATACAAGCATTGGCGGGGCATCTCAATTTCAATATCGCGATTCTGAATGTCAGCGAGCGCGGGCTTACGGATGACCGGCTGAACCATCTCCTCACCAAGGTTCCGCAAAGAACGATTGTGTTACTCGAAGATGCCGACGCCGCTTTCATAAATCGCCGCACGCCTGGAGAAGACGGGTACGCTGGTGCTACGGTTACCTTTTCCGGCCTTCTCAATGCGTTAGACGGCGTTGCGAGTGGTGAGGAGCGTATCATTTTCCTAACTACAAATCACATCGAGCGACTAGACGAAGCGCTCGTCCGGCCCGGGAGAATCGACATGACAGTTCGCCTGGGCGAGGCTACCGAGTGGCAGATTGAGCAGATGTGGGATCGCTTCTTCGCGGACATTGACACCAATGGCGAGGGGAGGAAGAGGTTCATGGCGGAGGTAAAAGAGGTGGGTTTGACCAGCTCGATCAGTACTGCGGCACTGCAGGGCCTGTTCCTGTATAACAAGGGTGACATTGATGGCGCGATTTCTATGGTGAAAGAGTTGTCTAGTGGTCATGGGAATATCGATGTTCGATAACAATACCTCTTTGGCCCTAGGGGAGTTTTCTTGTATATACTAGACTGTTCAAGAACTGTATTATATGTGTATTTAAAAGCACATATGGAGGGTGCTTACGCGAATTTAGCGTTTTCAAGATACGTATGCGCAGCGTCTACTATGTGTGCACGCCGCGTCTACCAGTAATGAACTCACGCGGTTAGATTCGTAAGTATTTGCAATACTTCTTACCCAAGGGCCCCCCCAACATGTCCAAGCAGCGTCCATTCCATGATCACACTGTGTCTAACAAGTATGGATCTACGCGGTTAGATTGGTAAGTACTTGCAGAACTTCTCACCGACAAGCAAGAATAGAAGGGCTACTAATCGTGGACAACGCACTCACGCCGCGTCTAACAAAAAAGATTTCACACGGTTAGATTCGTAAGTACTTGCAACACTTCTCACCAAAGCGCTCCCTAAGAGGGATATATAAGGCGGAGACGTAGAGTGCAACTTGCGTCTAATCAATTAAATCTCACACCAGCACTGTCAGTCCAAATCACTTATGCATTCAACTACGTCTTCTAGGACATAGCTCCATCGCATTCCTACACCACCTAGCGGCGTTATAAGATATCGACAATCTGCTCATCCTCATCCTCCTCCTCCGCCTCCAACGCAATCATCTTCCCCTTGTCCCCCGTCTTCTTCCCCTCTCCCTCCTCATCCCGCATGATCACCTGCACCAACCGATCACACGCCTCCCTCACCTCCTCATCATCAACATGCAAATGCGTCTCCCGCACAATCGGATACACCTTGATCCGCCTCAGCACCTCTCTTCCTCCCCTCGTCGTCGTCAGCAGCGTCAGTGTCTCGATATGCGTCTTAATGATATCCGCCTCCTTCTCGCGCTCCTTATCCGGGGGCAGCAGCTGTAGGTCGTCGAGCATCCCCTCGGTGTCTTCGTCGCTGTACTCCTCGCCGCCCATGATTGGCAAAAGGATGTAGGGGAGCAGGTTCACGCCGGTGATGGGCGCGTCAGAGAGGAGCCGGTCGTGGACGTGGATGTCGAAGGCGCAGTTTTTAATGGCGGAGGCAACGCCGCGGCGGCGGACGGACGAGGCGTGCTCGGTGAAGACGATGAGTTTGGCCAGGGGGATTATGTTGGCGTCGTGGGGCTGGGGGGTGGTGAGGTAGGCGCGGCCTTTGGGGAACTGTGGTGTGGGAGGTTAGCTTTGGGGGGTTTGGATGTCGTTGGGGGGTATGATGGGCGTACTTTTGCGAGGTCGGCGAAGAAGTAGGAGAGGTAGTCGTAGTCGGCGTACTTGTTGTAGCGTCCTTCGGCGCCTTTTACGAAGCAGTCGAGTAGCTGGTCCATTGCCCACTTGGAGTTTGATAGCTCTTTTGGGATGTCCCTTTGTAGTTCTAGTACCCGTTGCATATCGTCTGACTTGGCCATGTTGGCGAGAAGCATAGCTATCTCGTTTGCATTTGGTTCTTTGGTGCTCTGATCCAGTTAGCAATAAGTCCAAAATACGTCCGGGGCTTGCTCAGTATGACCGGAGAACTAACATACGGTTATCCGTCCTAATAGTAGTTCTAGGAAAGCGTTGTCTTTGGCAAGGCATTCCAAGACCTCCTGGTCATGAGATATGTTGATGAGAATGGTCATGACATTTTTGGATATAGGCTAGCAGAAATCTAATCAGATATGTTTTTACGAGGGGCGTAAATAAAACTTCATACTGCATAGTCTTTGACCAGGAGTTTTAGGTCTCTCACAGGGAGAAGCTTGTCTTTCTTGAACAGTGTTGTATGTGTTGCAGAGTAGCCGACCAAATGCTCAACCGCTGGAAAGTTATGTCCGTTAGCGACAGAGTCATAAGAGGTGGCGCATCCAGTGAAGGACCTTACCGACTTGACGGATTTGGGTGTTTCCATGATGGAGAAACTCGACGAGCTTGCGAATGTTAGTCAGTAGTGAGGATTTGACTGTGGAAACCATAGATTCATACATCTTCTAATTCTGAAGGCATGGTTGCTTTTTTGATGTCTAGAGCGATGACGCTATTCGCAACTTTGAGAAAATTGTTATCGATAAAGACGGCGCTAAGTTTCATAGGCAGAGAAGGGCACACGTGACCGGATGTGCCAAGACGCTAATTACATTCTGTCACGTGATACTTCCCCAATCCCCTAATCTCTCCAACCGCCAGCATACTTTCTTCAAGTTGTTTCAATAACATCCAGGATGGCATCCCATATCTCCACCTCCTAACCGATGTTATGCCAGGATCCATGAGCTCTACAAAATTCGAGACTTGAGCCTCATGGCATCCCAGCCTCTTTTAGCCTCCTTCAGTGTTCAGGACGCTCTGGCAACTCCAGTAAGACGCCATGAGGGTTTTATCAGTCCACGTGCTGTCTTCTTGACCAGCATGTTTGCTTTCTCAGGCGGCCTCGATCTTCACGATTCGTTTATGAGCAGAAACATATGCGCTGAAAATAGCATTCACAACTCGCTACGGCCCGAATCACTATCACATACATTAGGGCCATGGTGGCATACCAAGCATTCGCGACTGGGCGAATCATCGCAGAAGCTAATTCCCTCACGACCGTGCGAGCGGTTGCGATCTCGAAGATGATTTGTCGTGTGCACTTGGACCTGGGCGCTTACGGGACAACACCAAAATCCTCAACCGTAGCCGCCGCGACCTCCAGAGACCCTCTCATCCTCGAAGCGCCCATTAGAATGCCACTGGTAATTGGACGATTGTGCAAGCCAGAGCACCGGAAGACGCAAAAACATGCATGGCAGAGAACGATGGCAGCCGCTATTGCTTTTGAGGTGGCCGCTTGCGCGACCCTCGTGGGGAAGACTCTCGTGGCCCTTTTGTTATATCCCCAGTTACCCCGAGCACCCGTAGTAGTCCAAGGCTGGTTCCATGCTCACGTTTCTTTGAGTCTGTTCAGAGGAATCTCTTCCTCGTGTTACCTTGCCTATCCTTTTTGTTGACTGCGTCAAAAGTGATTATTAGACTTCATTCTTGATCTGCTTCAATCCGACACCATGTCTCCTCAAGGCGGCACATTACAACTCTTTCCTCCTCCTCAAAGGCCACGGCAGGCGAGTCCGAATCGCATGTTACATGTCAAGCCTCCAACACCAGATCCTACCGCACAAAGAATGGATAGTGCGAAGAGTACCAAGACACCTGTCGATTTCCACGAGCTTGTCATTCAGGTCAATTCGGTCCCAGTGTCGCCATCAGTCGCTATACCCGAGAGAGCACATCAACCTCAATTTCAAATGACGAGAACTCCACCACAACTAAGCATACCGACCTTCCAACCCCCTCCAAGCCAGCGGAATCCCTCTGCTTCACCAGAGATTGGTCGAGGAGGTTCTCCTGCTGCGTACAACAGAGCGACGTCACCTGCACTTTCAATACAGTCTGCACAACGACACGCTATGCCATTCCCTTCTGGCAGTCCGGACCCCAACAGAGCACCATCACCAGCATTCTCAGACATACGATCCGCCCGCTCGGGCAGTCCTACGCTTGTCCGACCAAACAGTGCTGCAACGAACCGATCGCCAATCAGCCCTTCGAGTCCCGTACCCATGCGGTCGATGTTTCCTGTATATGACCCCACCGTCCCTTTAGGCCGTCAAGCATACGCTCCCACGCAGACTTCACCTACGCATATTCCCGTGAACAGAATACATCGGTCTCCATACTCGCCAGAACTGTACATACCCCATGGAAACGTGAATAATGGAGATCAAGAAAGCAGCGATGCTCCCACCTTTACTTGTGCGCCCTACTTCACCCCATCAGCTCTCCTAGAAAACCTATGGGTTGCCACGAATGGTCAGGAAGAGCCGGCGGTTCAGATATACACTCTCAAGATGCACCGAGCAACTGCAGCCACACCACAAGTAACCTTCGGTCCAACTGCATCCCTCCCCTTCTACAGCCTCACCCAATCCGATCTCGAGGGCAAAGACCCCCTAGAACTCGCAACAATGACCCACGAAGTCCTCATTCAGCGCCACCATCCCACCCAACCGCGCGCCCTCCCAGTAAACCACCTCGACCTCGTCGTTCCCCCCTCTTCCGCAACCGCCAACTCCTTCGACGACTCCCCCTCCACCCTTCTCGCAACCATCTACCCCAAGCTCGCCGCCCTTGCCGCTCTCGACGCTGCCGCAAACTCACCTGCAGCCTCCCACATAGCCTTTGCCGACCCCGGCGCCACCTCTCACGCTGCTCAGCGCCTCGCCGAGGACGTCCTCCGCGGCGCCGCCGAGCGCGAGTGCTCCGCCCTCACCTGGACCCGCGAGGCTCCCACCCAGCAGACAAATCCCTGGGCCCACGCCCTGAACCCCACCGGCTCGTACCAGCTGCACCACCCGACTCTCGGCCTCTTCCCCATCCAGCTCGAGGGCGACTGCGCGGGCATCAACTCCCCCTCCACCCGGCCCCAGACGGCCGTCTACGGCCACCCCTCCTTCGCACAGGCGCAGGCCCGCTCACGAGCGGGCAGCATCACGCTACTGAACCCGTACGTGCTCTCTCCGACCAGCCCGCGCGCGTTCAACCCCCCACCGCCCTCGACCCCGTTGCGCAGTGTCAGCGCTGCCGGCACCGCGAGGCCGGGCTCGATGTTCTCGGACGTGGACGCTGCGCACCTCGCCACCGCAAACGATGCCGCGGCCGACGACGCGGTGCTTGCGCGGCTGGATTTCGGGACGGACAGCTTGCTGCTGAACGTCGCGGCACTCACACGCTTTGGGAATCCGTATCTCGTTGACGTGGCCGCTACGGCTCTCTTATCCGTGGCAGTTGCGGAGGCGGCGCGGAACCCGAAGAGCAGGACGTCGTCGGCGCAGGAGGTGCCTACGATGTTTGAAGCGCCGCCGCCGTCGACGGCGCTGGGCCCGAAGCCGAAGAGCAGCGCGGCGAGCTTCAAGGAGAGCTTCGTCGAGGGGTTTGAGAGCTGGGGCGGGGCGAAGAGCATCAGCAAGGGCAAGAAGTGGAGTCGCAGCCTGCGCAGCTCGGCGACGACGAGCAAGTCGCAGAGTCTGGATAAGGATATCGAGCTGGGGCAGTGGTATGGGCAGCAGGACGAGGCGCAGGCCAAGACGAAGACGAAGGGGAAGAAGAGCAAGGCGGAGAAGAAGGAGAGCACCCTGCCGTTTGTTGCGCGGACGCTGATTGGCGTGCTGACGTTTGCGTT
Source organism: Mytilinidion resinicola (assembly GCF_010093595.1). Classification (NCBI taxonomy): domain Eukaryota; kingdom Fungi; phylum Ascomycota; class Dothideomycetes; order Mytilinidiales; family Mytilinidiaceae; genus Mytilinidion; species Mytilinidion resinicola. The sequence goes on along the minus strand of NW_022985461.1, from coordinate 312,885 downwards.
TAAGGCGTTTGTGTGGGTGGTTGGGTTGGTGTTTAAGATCATTGCGGGCCTGGTGGTGATGCTTACGCGGAATGCGAGTAAGCTGTAAATGTCGATGGAGACGGGGTTTTCGTTTCTCTTGTAAATATGGATGAAGGGGGTTCTTATCTTGGGGGGTGGGGGGCATGATATCCAGTCGCTACGACATTTTATTTGGAATATAGGTATTGGCATGGGTTGGACGGGCTTGGATCTCTTATAATTAGGGTATCGACATCGCTACGACCACGTAGCAAGGAGTAATGATCATAGGGCCTATTCATAAGCATTCAAAGTATCTGCATGCAGTACTAGTCCATTCATTAGGTGACGCCAGTATGCCACTGCTTGGGGTGTCTCTATTGGCTTTCGAAACTCTAAAGAGGATGCAAAAGTCGATACAGTAGGAAGCAGGTTACCTTTTGCCTGAACGGCCTTCTGACAACGTGACTGCTCCTATCAGTGGTTTTTAGTTTCCAAAAGAGGCATTCAAGCAATGGTATCTGTGTGCCCAGACCTGGGGTATAGTATTGTATGAATTGTGTCTAAGTACAAAGCAGCAGAAATGATTCAAAGAGCACCTCGCATGTGCTATCCGGCCACCAAATATCATGAGGGCGACGCCTCTTTTGGTGTACCTGCTTTAGCCCCCTTGTCTGGCTTGTCTGAATCAGGAGGCCGAGGGAAGAGCAATCCTTTGTCCTTGTCGAAGACGGAGAGCGCCTTCACACGTTGGATAAAGGCGTGGTTGTCTTTTGGTGCAAGCCGGCCTTTGAATATGGAGCTGATCTCGTTGATCTTCACGCCTTCTGGACGGAGCAAGGCTTTGATTTGTTCGATGGTGGGGACAGGTATTGTCGAGCCTTGACTTTGTTAGCGCTAATCCTCAAAGACTTGTTAGTGAACGGTAACGGGAAACGCTGACCCGGCATCGTTTGCGTGGAACCGGCGGCGGAGAGAGGGCTCGTGGCTCTGCTGCGTTCTGCACCTGTGTCTGGGCTACCTGCCCGGCTGCCGCCTGGGGTGCCATTAGGAGATCTGCCTGTACCTAACCTCAATTTTAGCGATTGTTTCCGACGACCACCGTCTGTGATTTCCGAGTCGCTAGGACTTCCGGCAGCACGGAGTGAGGAGTTTTGTGCCCCTTGGGCGTCCGATAGTCTTACGCTTACGAGTGATCCCTTCCCTGACCCGTCTCGATGCTTCTTCTTGTGCTTCTTCCGAGCAGACTCATTTCCACTTGCTTCCGAGAGGTTAGGTGAGCCAGGACGCTTCTTCGAGTTTGGCTTGGACACATCAACAGGTTTGTGCTGGCCTGAAGGCGTGTTCGTTCCCTTGGTAGACGCGCCGGACGCGGGCTTGTCACCCTCCTTAGCAACACCAGGCCGCTCGGCAGCCTTCCGCTCCTCCTCCTCCCGTCGTTCCTTCTCCTTCTGCCTCTCCACATCGGAGTCATCCTCCGACTCGCTTGAGGATCCGTAGCGGTCAGAATCGGACTGTTCGTAGTCGTAGTTCTTCTCTCGCTTCATGAGAGCTTTCCGAAGCTGCTTCTGTAATCCCTTCTGCTTAGCAGCTTCCTCCTTGTCGAGCTCCTCCTGCACGTCGACTTTGCTCTCGTCTCGGAGGTCGAAGATGCGAGCAGCCAAACGATCGCGACGAATCTTTTCTTCGGCGGCCTTGGTCTCCTCCGCATCTCCTTCGAACAACCCGTTCAAGCCTTCTTCATCGTCGGCAAAGTCATCCTCATAGTTGAAGTCGATGTCATCTGCATCCTCTTCGACCTTGATCATCATGCCGTCTTCTCCGATTCGGGGTGGGGCGTCATCATCACCACGGCCAGCGATCCGAGTCTTCATCTTTCCAGGGCCCCTATTCTTCTGATACTCCTCACGCTCACGCTTGATGATGCGCTCTTCGGTATTCTTGATGAAGGAGGGCACCGAACCAACAGTATTCCACTTTTTGTCGGCTTCGTCGGCAGTGAACTGCTTTCCCTTGCTCTTGGAGATGAACTTGTACCAGCGCTCCAGCGGCACCATGCGGTATTGAGGAGTACCATCAGTCTTGTGGTCTGGAACAATCATGATGTGTTTATCAGACAGCTCTGCCTCGTACGATCCGACCCATGTCTGCTTGTTGTCGAAGTCTTCGAGGTGCCATGGAAGAGCCTCTTCGTATCGGAGCTTAGACCGCTTCTGTGCTTCTGGGGTATCATCTGGACGATAGATCTGCTCAGTCTTCTTCTGGAAAGCAGGCATCTTCTTTGTGGTAGACGGGGCAATCTTGGCTTGATTCTCCTCGCGTTGGCGTCTACGCTCCTCCTTTTGGATCTCGGCCCTCTCCCGCTCTTTGTCTTCCTCCAGAGTAGCTTCGGGATCCTCGTCAATCACAGTCGCGCCTGCGCCGGCGGGTGGGGCGCGGGGATCGCGGCGGTGCAATCTGATGGGGCGTGTAAACTCGGACTCGTTGACAATCTTGACCGGGGCTCTCTCCTTGGACTGCTGGAGCCTCATGACATGATGACGCAGGCCCTCCATCATGGCGCGCTTTGTGGTCACAAGAGAGAAGACCTTGAAGCCGTCGGCCTCGAGCTGCGCTGGCGTAGCTGGGGGTCTGGCGGTGCTCAGGGTCTGGGACTTGGGACCGCTGGCCATCGAGGTAATCTGGTGAGATATCTGCTTGAGAGGTCGCGGGGGGACTCGAAGAGGGTCGGCATTTGGCTTGCGACGGCGGCGGATGAGAGGTTTCGGGGCGCCATTGGCGGTTGCGGTGGCCGCGTTCGGTGGTTGGCCGCTGCTCATCGTGAGCTGGGTAGCGGAGGACGGTGATGCTGGTGAGGCTGGGAGCGTGGAGGATGCAGCCTGTCGTGGGCTGTCGTGGGTGTTGGTGGGAGAAAGGGCGAGGCGAGTGAGCGTATAGATGTAGTCGGATGCCTGCCTTTGTTAAAAGTGAGTGAAGGCGCCGCGCTTCGTTCGTCACCTTTTGCCAAGCATGCCACACGGGCCACACGCAGCTCGACTTGTCTATGTTTGCGAGCTCCTCCGATTCCACGCCGAGATGCTTCTTGGTGCTTCCAATGCTAGACCTGCAGACATACAATCACAATTACTTTATCTTAGAAACCTCAGCTCTCACGTCGACGCTTGTTTCTGGGCTTCTTTTCGTCCAGGACCACTTCGATGCCGCTAAGCCGGTTGAAGAATTAGTCGCTTCCGACCGACAGGTCGACCAGCAAACACTCATTCCAGCTGCTCTGTCTTTTATACCCCACCCTTTATCAAGTCAGCATTCACCCATGTGTATGGATTACGTTCTTCCTCACCCTGTCGCCTTCCTGCTATCTTTGTTACTAGCCTCATGAGTGTCAGGTGCTTCCTGTGAGCATCATCCAGACGCCGCTTCTGCGTTTACTAGGACGACGCGACCCTTAGCAGTGGAATGCGCAACTGGATACCTTTCTCCTTAGCATCGCAATCATGAACAACCCATCAGCTCAGACTCCACGCGGTCTGGAAGACCAGTTACGCACCATGATATTGAGCAACGTCACAGTATCAAATGACGTCTCCACTCTCAACCAGCGTTCTTCAAACACAGCATCCCGAGGTCGAGGACAGCGTCGAGGTGATAACACACACACTCCCAGGCATCGCCAAAATGCCCAGCAGACTAACCCCGTTGGATCACCCCAGTCACAAAGTCGTGGTCAACCGGCCGCTCGTGGCCAACCGCACGCTCGTGGCCAACCGCATGCTCGTGGTGGCTCTGTTGATGGACCCTGGAAGTTTTCTGGCCCTCCCCCTTCAGCCTTCACTCCGCAGTCTCCGCAGAGTCCCTTGACACCCAGGACCAATCGGGGCGGGCAGCAACAGGGTCCTTCAGTAGCACATGGGCCTTCTGCATTTAGTGGTCCCCAGATCCTACAGAGGCCTCGGAGCATACAGGACCCATTACATACGCCTGGTCCTGGATTCCAAGCCCCCAGACAGAATTACCACCCAAATATGAACTACACCAATGGTAACAATTACCAGGCACAATGTCAGTATCTGGATCGAGTAGCTACTGCAGAAATCCACCAAGTAGAGATGGCTCCTGAAGAAGGTTCACTCAAAGAAGCTTTCAGGGCCAAAGTAGAGTCTCTCTGTCAATCAGCTCTCCAAGAAGGCTATTCTGGGGACATGTCAAGCATTGAGCTCCGTTGCTTTGGCAGTCTGAGTTCTGGATTTGCAACAAAAGGCTCAGATGTAGACCTAGCCATCGTTCCGTCCTGGAATTCGTCTTCCAAAACTACGAGTGGCCTGCGAGTGATAGATCGAGCCATTCCACGCCTTTTGGAGAAGAAGCTCCTCGACAGCGGTTACGGCGCTCGCTTACTCACTCGAACACGTGTGCCTATCTTGAAAGTATGCGAATTACCAATACCGGAACTGTACGCAGCGTTATGTGAAGAGAGAAAGAATTGGGATGAGCTATCAGAAGAGGAAAAGTATCCGCCGCCACCAACTCCTGGAATTCCAGTGAGCCAGTCGCACTCCACACAGGGCAAATTGGACGACAAATCTGGCAACAAGCAGGGTACAAATCCCAAAGGAGGTAACAAACCCACAGGTCAAAAGCCCAACGACGAGAACAGGAACCCGAATAAGACTTCGCAACTTGGCAGACCCGCTCATAGCGTAGGCACATCCTTAGAGGGCAAGACTGCTTTAGATTCGGCCGACGGGAAAAGGAATGATTCAAATGCGTATTCACAGCGACGTTTCGACACACCTTGGCTTCGAGAAAAGGCTCTGGGACCTTTAGACTTCCCAAAGTCAGGAGTAGGCATCCAATCCGACATCAATTTCGAAAACCCTCTAGCGCTCCACAACACCACACTTCTGCGCTGCTACTGCCACTGCGATCCCCGAATCCGCCCAATGGTCCTCTTCGTCAAAGCCTGGGCCAAACGCCGCAAAATCAACTCCAGTTACTCCGGCACGCTCTCCAGCTACGGCTACGTCCTCATGGTCCTCCACTACCTCGTCAACGTCGCCAACCCACCCGTATGCCCCAACCTCCAACTAGCCTGGAACCCCGCCCAGGAGAACGCCGACCCAGCAAAAGCGCTCGCAGACACCCTCATCAACGGCTACGAAGTTCGCTTCTGGCGCGATGAGGCCGCCATCAAGCGCGAAGCCTCCCAAGGCAAGCTCACCACAAACCGCCAACCCCTCGGCGCCCTCCTCCGCGGCTTCTTCCAATACTACGCCACCCCGGGCTACGGCGTCCGCAGCTTCAACTGGATGAACGAGGTCCTCTCGCTCCGCACGCAAGGCGGCATCCAAACCAAGCAGATGAAGGGCTGGACGGGCGCGAAGTCGACGCTTATGGACGGCAGGGAGGTCAGGCATCGGTATCTCTTCGCCATCGAGGACCCGTTTGAGTGGGACCATAACGTTGCGCGCACCGTCACCCACAACGGCATCGTGGCTATCAGGGATGAGTTTCGCAGGGCGTGGCGCATCATTTCGGCGATTGGGTTAGGCATTCAACCCGAGGGGGAGCTGCTTGAGGCGGTGGTCGAAATGCAGCCGATTAAATCCCCGCCGCCGACTCTGCCGCCTTCTAAGGTCGAGACGGCGGAGAGCTTGGGTGATTTGATTAAGCAGGTCGGTGAGGAGGGTGGCTGGTAGGGCGGCGGGCACTCGGGTGCTAATGTCTGTATGATTTTCTCTAGTGTCTCTTTGGGTCAACGCATGTTTCGGTGTCTATGTTTCTCCTTTGCGGGCTGGGAGCGGCAGGCTTTTGTTTAGTCAGAACCGCCTATCTGGCTGTATCAGCTCTGCAGCCATACGAGTCCTACCAGGCCTCGATACTTCGATGACAGGGTCGGGTTCTGATTAGATCTGCGCCTGCTACGTAGACGGGTGCGGCCAGTTTGATGTCTTGGCTTGTCCGAAGAGCGATTAAAAGCCTGGTACGGTGGCTAGACTCGATATACTTTCGGATTGGTAGAGAATGGATCATTCCGAGGCAAAGTTTCACGTCTGGATTCTTTGTGTGATAGGATGGGGAGATGAAGAGCCATCACCAATTGAGCCTGTAGGTAGGCCATCGTAATCGTATTGACCTGCCAGCTTTTATGCCAGACTTGCTCCTGTGGATCTATCCCTCGCAATGGGTTATTCCATAAGTGTCCCTCGAAAATATGTGAAGCAAATCTTCGAATCGCACAGACTAGCTCCCCTTTATCCACGTTTACCACCCCATAACTCCCTCCTGGTCCAACATCAAACTCGACATATCATAACACCAGCATCGAATAGGGCGTCCAATTTGAGACTTCAAGCCCCAGTATCTACCTTAGACCACCGGCATGCGTATTCGAGGGTCTTTCATGCATTAGTGAAGAGGGTATATCTGTGACGTGCTGAGTATCTCATCCAGAGCATCAAGCATTATCGTATTAGAAGAGAGCGAAGATCGCGCAGGCTCGCTCCCGTTTCTATACTGCAATATGTTGTAATGTCAGTGATTTTGCAGCCTAGTTTAGGACGTTGCAGCACGAGCATGTGGAAGCTCACTGATCCGTGAGGTGAGCATCTTACATGCCGTGTTGACTTCTTGTGATGAGGTGGGGAATCTACTCTCAAGCGGTGGTATACAAGTCCTCGCTGCCCGTACGATTCAGGACATGGGGCAATCAACGTTGAGCCCAGGTAAGTAAGAATGGGCTGAAGCACTTCAGGGAGTATGGAAGAGGGCATATCAAGGTCACTGACATGGATGCAACTTGGAGAAGACTGCTAGATAGGTATTACCACTAGCGCCTACTATTTGAGTATTCGCAGAAAGATATTACATGCATGCCCAATAATCGATGATCGTCCATCAACCATGATTCTGAGCTAGAGACTCCGTAAAAATCTCCGTAAGCATGTTGCCGCAACCACCCCATCTTGACCCCAGTATAGTGTAGCGCTTTACGACGAACCCCAACTCTGCTTTGCCGTATCTAAGCCACTACGCTCGTCAACCTATTCCGCCTTGTTCTCGACATGCTCGATTCCGGTGGGAGCACCGGACCTGTCGCGGCCGTGGAAGCCGGCAACCTTGACCTCGCCCTTCTCGATCTGGGTCTGCAGCACGTCGAGCCTAGAGCCCTTCTTGACGCCGCGCCAGGCCGGGATGCCAGAGTCGAAGACCTCGTCCATCTCCTCGAGGGTCTTGCCCTTGGTCTCGGGAGCAGTCAGGAACATATGAATGAGGGCAAGACCATTGAAGGTGGCGAAGATCATGTACATCTTCCAGTCGATCTTCTGGAGAAGCGGGGGAACACCGAAGGCAAGGGCGCAGTTCCAGATCCAGTTAGAGGCGGTGGCCAACGAGACGGCCTTGGCGCGGATCTTGGACGGGAAGATCTCCGAGGGATATGTCCAGGATGTTGGGCCCCAGGTCGTGGCAAAGGTGGCGACGAAGAGGTACGAGCAGGCGACTATGGCCTTGGAAACGCTCTTGTGGTCCTGAACGACCCAGGTGATGGCTTTATTGGACTTGTCGGGGTTAGGCCTGCCGTAGGCGGCTTGAAGCGCGCCGTTGATGAAAAGGAAAGTCATCATGCCGAACGAACCGCAAAGGAGAGCCGGGCGACGGCCGAACCTGTCAAGGTACAGGATAGCGGGCAATGTGAGCGCAACGTTGATGATGTACTGGATGGAGGAGGTGAGCAACTCATTAGCGATGCCAGCACCCTCCATGATGTAGACGATGTAGTACACTGTGAGATCGTCAGCAGGTGAGCATGCTATAGTTGAAAATCAACTTACTCATGATGTTCATGCCGCAAAGCTGAGACCACATCTGGATTGACATTCCCAGGATGACGCGCTTGAGCATACGAGGCTCGACAAGGGCTTTGTAGCTGTTGATCGCTTCCTCCCGCTCGAAGCGAAGAGCTTCCTCAATTTCCTGGTATTCAGCGAGCACCTTGGGGTGGTTCACATCGCCTCCTCCATGGAGGTGGCCGAGAACTTGGATGCTGTACACATTGTCAGCCAATTCACCAAAGAGTGGTATCAGTTGCCACTTACGCCTCCTCCCAACGATCCTTGCTCGCTAGCCAGCGGGGGGACCTAGGCAAAAAGAACATGCCGATGAAGAGAATGAATGCTGGAACCATCTGAATACTCCATGGGATACGGAAGGCGGCAGTTCCCTGGTTGGGAGCCGTTGGACCACCGTCGACAAAGGAAGCGCCGTACTGAATGAAGTACTGGATTAAGATGCCCCTGTTTCGTTAGCTGAGAACCCATCAACTCGTGGCGCAGAGTGCTACATACCAAGTGATAGCCCATTGTTGCAATGACACCACACGTCCTCGGATCTCCTTGCGGGCAATCTCGGCTTGGTAAACCGGGACAATGGAAGATGCGATGCCAACGCAGAGACCAGCAACGACACGGCCGACGCAGAGGAGGGCGACGCCGTTCGAGGCAGTCTGAAGAATGGCGCCAATGATCCAAATAATGGCCGCGACCTGGATCGCAGTCCTACGGGAGAGCTTGTCTGCAATGAAGGAAGAGGCTAGTGCACCAACGAGGGAGCCAGCGGGCATGGAAGCCGTGATACCGCCTTGACGGTAGCCGGTAGCTGCAGGTCGTCAGTGTATGCATGGATGGGAGGTCGCGAGGGCGGAGTCTTACGGTTGCCGAAGTAGTTCTTGTAGGCATTGGTGCCGAGCACGCCGCTCATGGACGAGATATCGAAGCCGAACAGGCCACCGCCTATGAGGCTGTCAGTGAACGGCCGCAGAAGGTGGGGCAGCGGGGAGACATACCGATGGCGGCGAAGGCGCAAATGGCGTAGGTGTTATATGTAGTCCACATGTTGAAGATTGCCAGCCAAGCTTGGGTGGGTTCTTGTAGATGTGGGGGAAGCTGTGGAGAGAGAGGTGGTGAGTGAGAAGGTGAGAAGGTGTGGAGGTGTGGAGGTGGAGAAGAAGTCGAAGCTGTGGAGAGGATGCGGGGGCTTTTATGGACGGGCCTGCTTCAACGGGGGGTGTTGCGCGTGGCCGCCTGCTCACCAGGAAGGTGCGCCTGCCAAGACACATTCACTCCCTCGTTAGAGTGGCCACTCCAACGGCACCGCTGGCCGGCACCAGCCAATGACGAATAAGGACGCTTCTGGAAACCCCAGAACGTCATTACTGTGCATGATGCCCCCAGGGTCTGCCCATTCTAGCCTGCTGTTGAGCACAAGGGTCAGATATTACAGGCTGCATGGCTTCCAATGGCGGCAACACCCTGCCAGGGTGTTTCCAGCCATACCTGCGCGTACCCGCTGGCAAATTATAGCAGTGCTACTCTTCTCGGAGTACGGGCTGCAGCAGAAGGTTGGACTATCGTTCGGGCAGAGCACAAGGGCTGGATGCAGTGGAACACAGCCTTCACCATTACCAGAGGCCCCCCAAGCTCGAGCCCGACGTTTTTCACGCCGATTGACCCAGGCGAGTGATCCAAGACTAGCATGGCCTGAAGATATGAGTTTTGGTACAATTGATACAAGTTAATTGGCCGGGCAGCAGCAACGTACTCGGAGGCCCCCTCCGTGCCGACTCAGGGAATGGGGCATCTGGGAGGCTTTCTAGGCGCAGCAGATCCAGCAATCTCTTGCAGCACACAGTCGAGCCAGGAAACGAGAGGCTGGACTGGCAATCAGGCTGTTATGGGCCTAAACCGGCACGGATTGTTTCCCAAGGACGGCTGTCGTCCCAGGCAGGCCAGGGGCGGCGAGTCAAACTCGCTTCCAGCGCCCACCCGATCACCGATGTCTTCTAGCACCATTCTCTCACTTCCTTTCTCCTCAACTTCTAGCTCTCTGTCCCTCTTCGGAAACCCGCTCCTAGCACATAGTTCAGACGGACCACCTGGCCATGTCGTCCAGTGCAACCGTAATTGCCGCTTCGATCGTCCAAGGGATCGAGTGCAAAGCTCACAGCGCCACATGCAACCATAGGAATGCACCGCAACGGCATTTCTCACCAAACCAGCAGCTAGGACGTCAGGCAAGCTTGTGACTGCTTGGCTTCTAGGTGTCGTTGCAGTTGTCAGCCTTGCTATTGATCGCAGTTTGCCTGATGCTGACTTCCCCCCTCCTCGACGTGCATGGATGAGGTGCCATCTCTCCCATGCCTCATGACCCGCCTCCCACTCTTGCAAGGAATAGCAGTTCACATTCAGGTCTGGGGAAGAGGGCCGAGCCTGCCGAGCGTGGTTCGTGTCAAAAGACTTCGAAGCTCCAAGATCGAACGAGAAGAATGGTCCGAGGCCTCCCGTACCAGCATATCTGCAGGGTCCGTAGCCCTGATGAACTCTGGCAAAATTCTATTCTGTGGGCTCTCATTAGATTTACTGGCAGGTCGGTTTGGCACAATGAGAGGCATCTCAGAATCACTCATTCACTCGATACCAGAATGAGGGTGATCCACGCCTACAGTTATAGCGTACCAATCACTAATACACAGGCAATCCTAACTATCAAGTACGTTTCTCTTTAGAGCAAGTGCGAGCGCATCTTCTCTTCTTCTCTTTCCAACCTTGCTCGAGACCCTGTGCTCGAAACTCAACTTCGGTCTATTGGTAAGTTTGTCTGGCAAGCTGCGGGGCACATTCTGCTCTCAAGGGGCGAATGCAAACTAGAAAGTGGTCGTAGATGAGCTTATTACCACGTGCACTGGTTTTGCGAATGACAGTACCGACTACCATCGAGGAACAAGTTACCAGAACAAGTACATCTTAATTTTTCTCATATCTTCAAAACCCCAAAAATCTTTATTTTAACGTGAGAGTCTTTAAATCGAGATATTACTGTAGGTTCGAGTGCTACATATGGTCCAAGACGCCAGTATCTCTATACCAATTCTCTGCATTTTGGTTTAGGGACGAAAGGAGCGCGAGTGTGCCTAGCCTACGTCCTGTCGGCACTCTCGTCTACCATTTCATCGTTGATGTGCAGCTGGAGCCATCCTGGACCAAGCGTATGATCGTGCTTAGGCAGAACATCAACTCAGACCTGCTCCCGTCGCGCAATTCGGTTTTCACTTTTCGGACAACTCTCCAGGCCCTGACTGACATGCTCACAGATTCCAGATTTAACACAAGCCGTGAATCTAGCGACTAGGGTAAACTTAATCTGCGATCGCAGCATCTTCGGAGGCATTCTTGTGGACCAGAGAAGTTGTCAAAGGTAGTAATGTGCCGCAAAATCGATATCAGTAAGTCACGCCGCGATCCAGCACAGCAAAAGCGGAGCTTCGGACTGGATAAGCAATAAGACACAGCAAGTGGCAATGCTTTCCTAGCTTCAACGCGATGTGGAGAAGGCAGTTCAACACTGCGCAGTCGTTCGTTGTCTAGCAAGCCTATCCCTTTTGACTGCATTTGCCTCCCAAGTACCAAGCAGCACTAATCTCGCCGCCTTCGACCATGCAAGGTCTCTATCCCGCGCCTTGCCCGCTGATTCGCTGCTCACCATCCTCAAGCGAGCCAACCCGCTTGCAGGAATCTACCTTGGACCAGGGCCAACCTGCTGATTCCACACCAATCGCAACGCCCATCACCTTATTAGACGCCTCCTCGTAAGTATCGAAAAGGAGTACAGCAACAAACTCTACGCACTGAAAAGCCTGCATGTCAAACACTATGGAGCCCTTTTTAGCCTATTGGGCGTGGTCTTACGCAAAGTATGAGCCTCATGCAAGGAATCACCTGCTCTGCTGACCCTCACAGCAGCTGAGGTCACCATAATACAGACGTACTTACGTTTCCTCTGCCTCCCGTCTTACTCCGAGGTCTTCTTATGCCCAGATCCCCATCGCCGATTTTGAGACAATTCTTCTCTCCGATATCAGATTTCTCGCGACTACGACCACGACCTTGCTATCTCTCGGGATCACTTGTACAATTCCGCTATTGCGCACTTGGTATCACAGCGACTGTCTCGCGGTAGCGAACCATCTCAGAGACGAGGAGGCACCAAGCAGCCACGAGGCCCCAAACTCACACCTCCGACAAACCGAGCCCTGCATTGTCAGCCGAATCTGATGCCCGCTTCGACAACCTTTTCTTAGAACACCTATCAGCTAAACTCCTACCGCTTGCAGTAGCGTTTATCACCCCAGTACCGCCCAGATGCCCCACGGCATAACTAGCAGCAACGTCGTCCGCACCATCATCTCTACCTGCGACATCTTCGTGCTCGCCATCGGCCTACTCGAGCCTCGCCCAACAGCCGGGATGAATCCAGAGCAAGCTCTGGACGCGATGGCGCCGTGGCTGATCGACGCCGAAATCTTTTGGGAGCGGATGTTCGGGATGGCGCGGTGAAAACGGGTAGGCTTGTCGGTACTACAAGGGCATAGCAAGCTCTTGTACGGATGCTGTGGCACCGAACAGGCGTTTGCGCGACTATTAGACGCATTGCTAGCAGATGATGCGAGGGCAAGATGCTTGCAGGAAGATGGGATTGGAGGTGAGAGTGCAGCGGTGATGCCGATATCAGAGGGCTGATATAGGCGTACGGTGCTTATGCGGCATTTTTTCCCGAAAGGCAGCAGATGCTGAAGGAACGAGATCGCTTTGAGGGGAACAAGTCAAAGATAAGACGACCAAGCACGAGGCATCCTGGCACAAACGGTGGTACTGACACAAGTACGTGTACGAAATCGAGAGCCGAGGTGGTCCACAAGAAGGTCAGAAAGATGTGTGGTGCCGCAAGGTACGGGTAGCTGCGTCTTTGACAAGAGGTTTCTAAAAGGCTTAACTAATCTAGTTTCTAGTCTGTAGTAAGTAGACAAAGCTCTTGCACGAAAGTTAGAGGTAGATATTCTCACGCTTGAAAGCAAACCCCAATTCGCATCCTGTCACACTCTCATCCAACCTGCAGCCTTACCTCTTTCCATCACAACAGCATACTCACCCGATTCCGAGCTCCAAAGCACTCAAAATCAAGCTCTCACTCAACTTTCAGCGCTCTACGACTAGCCACCTACCACAAATCCCCCGGTTCTAGCACAACGCTAAAATCAATCCCAAAAAACCCGCACCCAATCCCGATAACTCTGTAAAGCGGAGTCTCGTACACAACAGGCCGTGGAAGCACGAAGGTCCAATGCTATAACTCTTCAGTAGGAACAGCCACTTATCCTCGTGCAGGAGTCGACGGGACCTACCAGTTACGCGGCCCCTCCCCTCCCCCCACACGCGTCCCCAAATATCTCCTCTCCCGACGCGCAAAAAAAAAAACAAAAATATCATAGGGTGAATGACCACGCACGCGGTTTAACGAGCTCTGCTCGGCACATACACCAAAGGCTCAGCGCAGCTCGTCTCCTTTCCCTGACCGGACGTTTCTGGTCTCTGATAGAGAAAGCTGCGGCATTCTCTCCATGACCCCATTGCTCACCTTCTCGCTGCATACCGAGCACGGCAACTCTGTCATGCTGTCGAGGTACTTATCCACGCTAAACGTCGTTTCCTAACTGAAGGAGGAGGGAGAAGTGGATCTTTGCGAGAGGATAGCCCACACCCAGGGAATCCGCTTACTATTAGCTCTTAAATATGCAGCGTCGTCTCCAGATACAAGAGTCCGCAGGACATAGCTAGGAGATCAATGGGTAATGCCGAGGGAGGGGTAGGTTTGTTGCTAATGGCGGTGGGGAGGGCAACGGTGCAGGTGGTTGTAGTTGCGGAGGAAGGCCTGATGTTAGATTTCTACTTGAGAACTGTTATGGGATCTGCGATTATGACCTGTCATATATTGTGTATTTCTTCTTCGAGTTAGGTTCAGCTGTGGCGGTAGATGGTCACGTGAGGAGAGCACTTAGGAACAGGGGCTATTACTACCCATCGATACGAAAGTGTGCCAGTGAATGGTTGATTGATTGTTTTAGCTTGTTTCGTTCTGTAGAGCGCCGGTGTGCTCTAATAGTATGCGTCCTAAGGGAAGAAAAAGAGGGCCACAGACCAAACCGTTGATATCAAATCCGTCGCTTACCCGTCCCAAAATCTGAAGACTCCGAGAACACCGTTCTTATTTTGGTACACAGACCTCGCTTCATTCACCGGCCTCAAGGAGAGGAGACGCCCTCTCCCAGCATTCGTGCAATCAGAATGTAGCTGAAGAAAGCTCCAAACACTATGCGCCACTTGTTCCTCCCAATCCAGCTCTGTCCCGCATCTCTCGCAACCTGCCCGCCCTGTACCACAGCACCCACGCCCGTGGCAGAGCCCCCCGGCAGTCGCCGCCGCAACGCAGCCGCCTCAGGCGAGCAAGGCCCATGTGAGTTCTCCGCCGGCACTGTGAGGCCAGATACCGGATCGATGCGCTTCTCTTTCATAATCTTCCAGTTCTCCTCGTCCAGCTCCGGCCACTCCTTCCTAAACTTGACACCACCGTCGCCCGCCTTAACTGCGCCGTTCCCACGGGTGTTCGAGCTCTGCGGAGTAGTAATGCCGGGGATCGTGCGCGTCGAGGTGCCGCCGCCGGTTGAGTTCCACCATCTGGTGCGGGCCGCGAAGAGCTTGCGTTCGTGATCGGTTGCGCGCACGCTGCCCGTCGTCATCTCCTCGGATGTCATGAAGCTGAGCAGGCCAGTCAGGATGGTCGAAACCTCCCACGCCGGGTTGAAGGACTTGGGGTGGAAGTCGGAGATGCTGAGGCAGAGGCGCGTCGAGGGCTGGAAGCGGCCGCTGGGCGTGTGCATGCGGATGGCGGGCGGCGCGAAGGGGTAGTCGGGCGGGAAGATGAGGGTGCCCCAGTACTGGCCGCCGACGTAGGGCGTCTCGGGCGGGCCGGTCAGGATGTAGTGCCATTCGAGGATGTTGCGCTCCGAGGGGTGCGCGACGATGTAGGGGGGCGGGTTTTTGGCGATGGCATGGTATTCCTTGGCCAGGCGGGTGGTGGCTACGGGTGTAGCCATAGCGACAAACGGCGGAGGAGGTGCGAGGGTGGGATGTGGTTGTCGAATAGAGTGTGGCGGAGGAAGAGGACAAGGGACCTGAGACAGGAAGATTAGGTGTTCTAGATTGCGTCGGCAGCAATAGAGACAAGCAGAAGAACAGGAACGAAGTGAAGAAGGGGTTTGAAGTGAAGAGAAGTGAGATAGAAGATAGACAGATGAGAGACCCTAGAGTGGATCCATCTGACGGACGTGCCGTCACAGCCCCAGACCGTGGGCGCTTGGCACCATGTTCCCGACGCCCGTTGGACGAAGTGCTACTGCACTGCTCGACAACACCGGCCTCAATGGCTTCCCCCATAGAAGACGATGTGCGTGTACCTTTCCCCGTGCAATTGGAGATACACTGACGGCCAGAACTGCAGGTCTTCGAAAGGCTGTGCCAGAAGCCCGACCCTGCCGAGGAACAAAAGCGCGAGCGAGAGTTCAACGACAGGCTTCACGCGCAGTATCAGAAATCCCAGTCGAGGCTGTTCGAGATTGTACGTTCCTTCTTGGGAGTATGCTTCTGTACAAGTGTGGCTACTGATTACTTTGTAGATCGACGACAACACCACTCGACCAACTACCATCTCAGAGATCCGCGTCTTGCATGCTTCACACACCCGGCGAGATTTTCTGGAGCGCATCTTCAACCCGCTACTAAGTGCCAATCGCGACGGCCCATACACCCTAGCCGAAGCTCTAGCAGATGTGTCAAACGCGACCAACAAGCTCCAACGTTTTGGTATATGACCTTCAAGATCAATTTTACTAGCTTGGACTAACTGAGACGACAGACATCTTCAAGAACCCGATCTCCATTTACCTGGACAAGCCAGATCCCGCAGACCCGTCCACGACCCCTACCGACATTGCTATATACATCTCTGCCCAGGAAAGGGGGCTGTATACCGTCAAGACCGGCACAGAAGTGGGTCATTCTGAGGGCAATGCCTTTGTCAACGCTCAACTACGGAATCTGTTCGGCGGAGCAGAGTCTCTGAATGCACATGCCTCGCTCGGGACGCGGACACGATCTGCCTACTCTGTCGGCTTCGATACTCCCATTAACAGCAATCCCGATCTTCGATTCCAGCTAAACGGTATTGCGAGCTCAACATTAAAGAGCTGGGCCAGCCACGAAGAGGTCGTAAAGGGGGGCGACACGAAGCTACGCTGGTTGACACCAGGCGGTCACCAGCATGAAGTCGGGTACTCTGGTATTTGGCGCCAGATCACCGGGCTAGCCTCGAACGCCTCTCCCACTGTCCGCAACGACGCCGGCGACTCTTTCAAATCCAGCATCTCCCACACTTGGACCAAAGACGAGCGCGATTACCCTCTCCTCCCCAGCCGTGGCTACCTCCTGAAAACCGTGTCCGAGCTCGCCGGCTTCGGGCCATTGAAAGGTGACGTTGCATTCGGCAAGCTTCAAGCCGAAACTCAAGCTGCCCTTCCCCTAGGCAGCGGCATCACCTTCACAGCCGGCCTCCGTGGCGGCCTGCTCTATCCTCTCGCGCTCGGCGGCAGCTCAAACTCCGCTCCGCTCCCCTCTCGCCTCAATGACCGTATCCAACTCGGTGGGCCCACCGATGTCCGTGGCTTCCGCATCGGTGGTCTAGGTCCCCGCGATGGCCCTGACGCTGTCGGTGGAGATGTCTACGCTGCTGGTGGCGCCAGTCTACTCTTCCCCCTACCCCGTCTGGGCGCTGAGACACCGCTACGTATACAGGCCTTCATCAATGGCGGACGGCTGCTCGCCCTGAAAGGGAAAGGCAAGGACGGCAATGAATCAACTCTAAACAGCATGCAGCGCACACTCGGGGCGCTGAAGGATGGCCTACCGAGCTGTGCGGCTGGATTGGGCCTAGTGTACGCGCATCCAGTGGCTAGGTTCGAGGTTAGTTTCTCGCTGCCGTTGGTGCAGCGGAGAGGAGAGGCCGGGCGCAAGGGGGTAGCGTTCGGTGTGGGGATAGAGTTCTTGTAGATAGATAGATGTAGGCTTTTGTGTCTGTAGAAATACCAACCTGTACTCGCTTTTTTGTCAGGCCTTTGTTGGAAGATATGCGAGCGGTTGAATGCACCTTTGAGGTGGTGAGTTTAGAGTTGAGGCAAGATATTTCCATATCCTATGGATATAGACAGAGCTTACCACTCTCACTCTGAGCGTCAGCGAACTCCTACCGGCAGAAATCAAATCAAACAGCCCCTCAAAACGCCTTCGAATTGGTCCACTCTCTCCCTCCTCTATATAATTGCCTAGCCTGGTCAGTTTACATATCCCTCTTCTTTAGGCTCCATCCTCAGCCTTCAACATCACCGTCAACATCAACAACGACTGGTCATTCTGCCTCGGGCGATACTACAGTACTGGAATACAAATTCTAGGTTAGGCGTCTTTTCCATCTCCTCCATATTTATAATGTTGTGCTGAAGCACCGCAAACAGCGGTCAAGTAGGCCGACTGTCTGCGCTTGACATTTCTCTGATTCAAGCTCTCAGTGACTTTACATCTTATCGGAATTTCCATAGGAACGCCGAAGCATCTCAGAGGGTGGTAAGCGAGTTGTCCAGAGGTTTGGCAAGGCAGTGTATAATACTAGTTGCAGTATTCTGTTCTCGCCATGGATGACTCTGGTGCCACCATAGTCGAGTCAGATAACCCCGTGTCTGGGATGTCCATAGCTGTGAGCATTGCCAACAGATCACTATTAATATCGAAGAGTTCGGAGAAGCGGCACATATCCCGGGGTATGCACCACCTAGACTCATAACTGCCATCAAGATTTCCGAGGCTGCAGAACTACGTGCCGTTAACGAAGGCTGCTCTCTTTTCGAACGCCTAATTTGCATGATCGTTCCCGCACTCAATCTAGAGGGTTGAGAGCCCATCTAGAATCGCTTCAATCCGAAAAAGATTAGTCCGCTCCTGTTGAGGATTTCTTTCGCTCATTCTTCTCTATACCCGATCAGGAGAAATTTAGAGGCAATTTCGAATTGCGCCCAGTACTTGAAGATGAAGTTTGCAAACCAGCAGACTTATATGCTAACTGGCGCCCTACTCTGGTTTTTCCGTTATTTGGTCAAAATGAAGAGTGTCTGGGCACGCAAATGTATCCCATTGTGTCGAAAAAGGTACGTTGTCACTCACAGTCCCACTTTCCGTGGCGTTGTCTAATCTCAAGTAGGCAGACTCGTTCGGGAGGCCACAACTGGCACATTTGGGGTCATGGCATCTGAACGGACATACGATCTCATCAGAGGCTGGCTGAAGACTTGCAATGACCACCATGTTGGTTGCAGGCCGACCCAAGAGAGAAGAGAACAGAGCCCTCTCCAAACAATAACCATCTAACAACCGACCCTCCATAGCGGGTGCCGGGTATCGTCAGATGCTCTACCGCTTAGTTAATCGCCTTATACTACACGCGTGCTATATTCTTATACTTACTATCCTTCGGATGTATGCCATCACTTAGGTCCGCGAGAGTGATGAATTCTCATCCATACCCTCGAGCCTGACTCTCTGCCTAGCAAAGGAGGTGGCGAGCAAGTCTCTATACTGCAAGTTCTGGTCCCGGCGGCAGATACACATGTCTGAGATTTTGGCGACATGCAGGAGCGAAGTTAGGCCATGAAAGCGACCAAGACTTATTTTGAAGACATTAACTACCCACGCTTCAATGAAACGCCGCTACCTTTCCCTCGCACAAATCGCTTAGATACGCTTTCCCACTTTCCCAATACCATTTGACTATTTCTTCCTGTGTCATCTCGCATGGCTTCAAATTCGTATCAACCCACCGCTCCAACTCAGGCGGGAAGGGTCCAAGTATGAAAAACTTATGCATGTCGTCGTCGTCTGCTTTTCCCCACGTTCTGAGTTCCAACAAATCTCTTCCGTCCATAGTATACTGCTTAGTAAAAGCTACTACCAACTCACGATCTTCGTCTTTCTCCGGTGTCTACAAAGTCCTGAAATCCAACATGGAATCTATCTAGGAGGAGTTTGAATAGGAGGCGAACAGTGGGCATATCGACAGGCATTATTTCAGCACTACGAAAGGAGGAGGAGTTGAATTGCTGATACGCTGCGGGTTTTGATGCGTCTTCAAGGGCAACATGCCGCAGCGTGCTCGGGCTTGGTTGCATTGTCGGATGCGAAACGCTTACAGCGTGTCCTTGGAGTCTAGGGCGCGCTTCTAGGTGCCGATCGAGCTCTTTTATACCTCAACCGCGAGACCGAATTTGGGGTTAAGGATCTTTCCTGCTTGTCTCCATGCTTTGTTCGGAGAGCTGACGCGTCAAATGGGCTCAAACTTTTAGGTACTGAATCATAGCTTCCATGGTCTATCAAACTAGCAAGATTCTCCTGGTAAGTCCAGTTCTAGAAATAGCTTTCATACCTACTTTCAACACGCACACTCCTTGAGCTAAATACTCTATAAATGTGGTTCGTGAATGATCATTTGCTGCCACTTCATACCATCAACATAGCTAACAGTTCCCAGACGACACGTTCCGAGAAGGGAGCTCTAAACTCCCGCGGGAGGCAGTCTACGATTCTGTATTTTCATTCTGAAACCCCACATAATTTAGATACGACCTCACTCCAGGCCTATGTACAACTTGCCCAACACCGCTTGAGGTTCTCTGGTACATTATCAGCAATTGCGAAACTCCGGATCCGACAGGGCTGATGACACTCCAGGCCACCTCAGGCAATATTAGACCTAGGCATTACATTCAGCACAGGCTCAGCCCAAAACGCAGCTACCTGCCCCTTCCGCAAATGCGCCGTGTAGAATTTCCCAAGCGCCCAATACGCAGACTCCCTGACCGCGCCGTCTATCTCCGGCGACCTTACGCTCCTCTTAACCCATGCTTCAATCTGCGGCGGCAAATCTCCAAGAAGATAAAACTTTTGCCACGCCGTCTCCACCGCCCAAGGCGACGAGTGATCCTCCATAAAAGTAGGAGTGACCTCGCCTCCTTTGTTCCGCCAGCTAAACTCAACTAAGTCCCGGTTGTCTAGAGTGAACGGTCTGATGTAAGCTACTATCAGCCAGCGCTCGTGGTCCTTTTCCGGCGTGTCTATAACATGCTGGAATGCTGGGAGGAGCTCATGCTTCTCGGTGCAGATCTCTGGCTCGGACTTCCAGATACGGCGGAGAGAGACCATATTGGCGGCATCGGGGGTGCCAGTGAAGGGCTGGGCGAATTGCTCGAATGGGATGGGTTTCAGGTGGTTGGCGGGGAGTATTTCGCATAGGGACCAGGTTTTTGTTGGGTTTGTCTCAGCCATTGGGGGAATTGGATTGCTAATGAGCTGGTATTTCTTGTTCTTTGACTTCTCCCTCAGCCCTCATAAGTCATCCTTTTGCCTGTCTACTCTCTATATCGTCCACGTGAGATCAAGTTTGGCGCTATGGCAGCTTTCACTTTCGTAAAGCCGGAGCTTAAACTTTCTTCAAACTCGCTCCAAGTTGATTTGTCTTAATCATGTGGTCACTTAGCAAACCCCTTGTTCAACCGGACGAGGTGAACGCTTTGCTAGATCGACCTGTACTGCCGAGAGAAGGTTGCAGGAGGATAGGTTTGCTTGGCTCCATTCTGGACGCACTATTGAGATGGCTTAATGCTAACCTGAATGCAAAGGTCTTAAAGGAGGAAGCGGGTAAGAACGGATGGAGTTTGCTTACGGAGTCTTACTTTCAGCGCCCGCGTGCGGGACGGGTAGCGATGATTGAAGAGACTGAAGAGTAGGGAATGGTATCAGCCTCAAACCTAGCGTACTTAGTAAAGCCAACCTTCGACCATGTGATGGAAATCTACTTTGCTCTTTGCCCTGATGACATGGGCAGAAAACCTGCACAGCAAGCCCGAATTTGATAAAAGCTCGGAGGTTACCTCGTCAGCAGCGGTCTTCCTAAAGCCAAATATTTGTCTCCTCGCTCATGGCCCAAACAAACGAGCGTAAATTACAATTCGTACTTACCAGCGACCAGGCCCTAAAACCAGTGGAGTACCTCGAGTTCACTGGGACTACCCATACCGCGGGCAGCGACTCCTCCAAAACCTTTCACATGTTCAACTTCGGGCGCATGTGGATGTCTCTGAATATTCGTGGTGGCTATTCCGAAACACTCCAACACTTGATAGATAACCCCGGCGAGGACTACACATTTACAGTCACCTACGTCAAAGGCTTCACTAGGGACGGGAGGGACATGGTTCGGTTCTGCTACAACGACCCAGCTACCAAGAGCGATACATCCTCATACTCGAAAGAATTGCACGATATGTTAGGCATGATACATCTCCTTGGCCCCTTCCCCGAGGCACTATCGCGGTGGCTTGATGCTAACCTAGAGGAGGTGGGGAAGACGGAGGACGAGGGACAGCGTGGCGACGAAGGAGTGCGTGTCGACAAGGGACAGCCACCCTCACTTGGCCCACCTTCTTGGGTTTGGTCCGAAGCAGACAGAGGCTACTGGCATTGTAGGGAATTCAACGCTATAACAGGAGTCTATGAAAGGAAAGTCGAGCTGCCTCATCTTCGCCGCCGCCGCCAAGACAGGAAAAGGGCGTTTGAACATATTACGAAGCTGTACTCAATGCTTGGACGAGCAGCGGTGTTTGAAGATTCTCATGCGGCGCCCATTACAACATAAAGCTTGACCAAGTGATTGGGCGGGGGGATGACCTTACCCAGTCGCATCTCTCCCTCGTCGGGGGTTTCTCCAATACCTTCACAAGCCTGGGTTCCTAGGAGTTACTTGCTTGTATCCGTCAAGCTAGAGTGCCTAAAACACTTCATGTACATCAATAAAATGTCCAGGAATCAGAGTATATACTAGCGGTCTCATGGTCATACAGGCTGACAATACCCAAAGGTCTCGCTCTTCGCTTTCATGGACACCAATGCCCAGCATCAGCGTCTTTCCCCTTTACCTCCCCCATTATGCATTACCGGTAGTAATCGACCTCCAAAATCTATTACAACCGCATTGAAACGCCTTCCATGCCTAAATATAGTACAATAAACTGCGATATCCTCACTTCCTGCGAGTGATGATTTTCGTAATGGCATGTCTAATGACAATGCCCGCTTTTTCCGTCTCCTTTCTAGAGAGACCAGTGGTGACGCATACTTTGAGTGCAGGCTGTGGTTGCCAGCCCTGGTCCCGGGGCCCGGCTCCAACAGCTGGAGGCATGCTCCTGAGTCTTGTGATGAGAACGCCGTTGGCGATGCACTGGTATCTGTTAGCTCTTCATCTAACTCGAGGTAATAGACTGGATAATTACCTCGTCAACGACGTCCTGGAACAGCGACTCCTGGTCTTGGGAGCTAAATCCCTTAGAAGCCACGACTTCGGGCTTGAGCACTAGCAACATGACTGGGTTTTCGACCGCGCTGGTACACTTGACCCAATCGCTCCTCGGGTCCAGCTGTGCCCGCATGGCTTTGATGTTCTCTCGGAGTTGAACCATGATTTCGGGTGTTTCTTGCAGAAGGGAGATGGTCTCGCTGGCCGTCGTAGCTAGCATAGCGGGCAGAGCAGCAGAATAAGTGTAGGAAGCGGATGAGATACGCTGGTGCTCAACGACTTCCGCCGTGCTCGCGCAGAACCCGCCTGCGGCGCATAGCGGTCCAGATAGCGAGCCGATGATCATGTCGACCTCTGTAGAGTCGACGTTTTGCAGTTCCGTCACGCCACGGCCTGTGCGACCGAGCACGCCGTAAGACCAGGTTTCGTCGAGAATGAGGCGGAATTTGTGTTTCAGCTTGAGTTCGACCTTGGGATAGTTAGCTACTGTGATGTTCTAGAAGTAGGGCCCGAGATAGGGAGACTCACAATCTTGGGCAAGTCCACGCAGTCTCCAACATTCTCAAACAAGCCTTCTGTGATAATGAACCGTCTGGTCAGGGGTTTCTTCGCTTGTTCCTTCGTGACTTTTTCCAAGACGCGCTGTAGATCTTCCATATCATTGTGTTCGTACCAGCGGACCATGCTTCGGGAAATCTGGATACCCTTCCGAATCGCATAGTTGACAGCCTTATCCGCGACAATGATGTCGCCTCTCTTCGAGAAAGACGGAATGACACTGGTAATGGTGGAGAATGATTGAGCGTATACAATGCATGCCGCGGTTCCCAAGTGTGCTGCAACATCCGCCTCAGTCTTCATGTGGACGTCCTGTGTGCCATAGAAGCCTGGAGGGCCGCAGGGCCCTACACCATATGTTCGCAGAGTTTGAATAGCCTTCTCTTTCAAGGTCTCGTTTCCAATGAAGTTATAGAAGTTGTACGAGGCGAGGTTCGTAACGGTTCGACCGTTGGAGAGTTTGGATTTGGGACCAGTAGGACTGGGCAATTAGCAGGAGGCAGCGGATTGCGAGACAAGCGCACTCACCCAACAATAATGGGCCGTTTTTCATTTTCCAAGTCCTCGAATGCGGTCGGCTTCATGACCAAAGGCTCTGGCGTCCAGTCGTCAACCAATTCGTCAATCTCCTGTTGCGCCCCTTTAGCATCATCCACAATACAATTGGGAGCTGCAGCGCACCTCTTCAGACAAAGGGACATGCGTTTGCTTTTGCGTTGAGTACGACGAAGCCAGGATATATCGGAGGAAGAAGATCACGAGGAACAGCTCGACTGCGGATCGCACAGGGTCGTTCTGGTAGCTCGACTTGATGTAGCGCATCAGAATGGCCGAGCCGGGCATCCTATGAAACTGTGCGTTTGCATCGTCCAGGAGGGACAATGCCCTGTTCTGCAAGTCTTGGATGTCCATGGCGACAGTAAATTCTAGGGGGGGCGTGGCGAGGCAGACGTGGGATGAAGTAATGCGGTTGTTCCTTCCGGAGGACGCGGAGGTGTCAATCATGAGGCGGAAATTAGTTCCAAGGGTATAGATCACGTGATTAGTCCCTTTCTCCTACTCGACAGTAGCATTACGTGAGGCACGGCACTACCCTTCCTTTCCGTACATTTACTCGTAATGCCTCAGGAGACACTCGTCACAATCATTCAACAACTTTCTCACATCAATAGACAGGAAGAAGTAGGGTGAATTCTGTATATTGAGTGCAATGCAATTCACTATCTAATATGTGACCGTTCCAAGACCCGCCCTCATAGTATGTGCATGCCAGGCCACGTGCGGCCGAAGAAAGACTGTCAAAACGAGAGAAAAGAACCAGGACAAGCATCTAACCCCCGCCAAAACACCAGAACACAAGGAGAATGCAGGAAGTCAACAGCTCCAAAATTACAGTCATTATGCAACCGTTGCCCAGGCAAACCGGTTGACAGCGCGTCGTGCTTCTGCTTTGTTGTACAATGCGTGAATGAGAGACGAGAAGAGTACGCCTGCTCGCTATTGAAATCCGCTGTCGTTGCTTTTCAAGTCTAGAAGACTCGGAATTTGCCCGAGCTCGATGTCGCAGCCGCTGCTTTTCCATTCTTGGCGGTACCAGTGTGCGACCCGCTAGTATCGTTGTTGTTGAGGCCGGTGGGCTGGAGGAGGTCCATGGGAATGGTAGGCAGTGATGTTAGGAACTTGCCAGCGACGATCGGACCCACAATCAGAGCAACAAATATTATGAGGAGGACGAAATAAAGAATGGAGTATCGGATCACTCGTCGTTTGCGGAGCTTGCTTTGCTTGAGAGAGTAGATGGGAGGTCGGATTTGACGACTGCGCTAGATGTTAGCAGCTGGAACAATTTCCATGGGAGAGAAGTACGTACCTAGGTCGCAGCCAGAACAGCATGACCGAGTGGAACTTATCAATGTAAGGGACAAGCAATGCTGGAAGCATGATGAACAAGATAATGTGGCCAAGAATGAAGTCGGCAGCGAACATGCCCAACTCCGTAATCTTGCACAGGAACTCGCGGCCGGGCTGAGAGATACTATGCCAGCCCATAGAGTACCACTTGCCAGTCCACCAAGCAATGTTCGAGTTGTCTGCTTTGAATTCTCGGGTCAATGCCAAAGCGATGATAAGCTTAAAGAAGAACCGCTGAATGGCAACAACGGCAATCATGCCAATAAGAGCCTTAGAGAAGCTCCAGCCTTCCAAGAAAAACATGACTTCAAAGAAGGCAAGCAGCATGAAGACGGCAACACCGTGAGCAATGGCAGCGAGAACAGCGCCGAACTTCTTGCAGCACATGCTGAGAAGTGGACCCATACAACAAGCCATGCCGAACAGACCTCCAAGCACACCTGCGTTGATGGCAATGGGTCCGAAAGCCACAAGGGCAACACGGATGAGCGAGTTTGTAGCTTTGATTTCCGTTGGAGCGTTCTTGCTGTCCTTCTTACGATCTGCGTCCGCTACACCAGTCTGGGCGTTGATGAACAGGTATGGAATCAGGGTGATAGCAACCAGCACTAGCGGGCCAACAATCTCAGCGAAGAAGATGTTGCCAAACTGAGCACGGGGAACATCACCCGACATCTTAGAAGAGGGATCTCCAAGAGCCTTGCGCTTGTAACCAGTGATACGAGTTCGCGAGAGACGGCAGTATCCAATCCAAGAGGCACTGTGCGAACGGGTGTTTCCTCGAGAGAGCCAGCGCAAATACTCGCGGTAGTCGATGAAGAAATCTGTCCACGAAAATTGATGCGGGTTGAACAAGAATGGGCAAATGCAAAGAGCCAGCAGGGACGCCCAGAAGTAGATGAGCCAGGGACCCCAGACTGTCAGAGTCGCAAATAGAAGCATCATCAGAGATCGGGCACCGATGTAGATAGAAGGTCCGGCAAAGCGGGAGTAGAGGATACCGAATGGGATGCGAGCAGTAGCAAAGCCACGACCGGTACCAATGTATCGAGCGCCACCGTAGGACAAATCCGTGTGTAGAGCATTGGCATAGATCTGGCAGACGAAGACTTCGAACATTGGCGAAAGCGAGGAGAAATGCTTAGCAAGACGAGTTGCTGCACGCCAGAAACCACGTTCCGTCAACTCCTGCACCACCAAAGGCACGAAGGAGATGAAGAAGACGATGAAGATAGACACGATACAACGTGCAACCCAGTCGAAGACGGGCACGAGATTGCGGCAGCCAGTAGGGAATAGCTCGTCGGTGATGGGCACATCCTTGTTGTAGTGGCAAATGATGGTCTCGTGCTTGAGCGCGCCCAAGTTGAGAAGACAGAACATGAACAGCTGGACCGAAAGCATGATGAACAAGTTGTTGATGTGGAAGCCGGGATGTGCGTAGAAGAACGAAAGGAATCGATCTAGAGGAAGCTGGGTGCCAAGGTAGTAGTATTCGCGAGAAAGCATCTGTTCGCCCATGCCGGTACCGATCTTGGTGGTGAAGTTGAGAATAGAGCCAAACCCAAGATCACGACCCTTACCACACTGGTAGTACTCGCAATGCTTTATGCGACCTCCACGGAGCAGAGCGTTCATACCAGCGTAAATATCCTCGTTGAGATGAAGACCTTTTTGGGCCTTGGACACACCGCCACGGGTAGTCATGAAGATGCCGTTGAGGAAATCAGGATGACCGTAATGCAGCTTGCCACCAATTTGAGCCAGTGTACGTGCGAACATAGTACCGAATGTCTGTTCCTTTCCGGCGGCAATATCACCAAGAATACCGATGTTCTCTGAGAAAATGTACTCGCGAGCACCAAGAATGGCGACGGGGTTGAAGTTTGCATTAGGGATTCCTGGGGTGTAGGGAGAAACATTGTCGGTGGTCATTTCCTCAAACTCGGCAAGGACGCTTCGGATCTTCAGGCACTCCTCGAGGTAGTTGTCTTGATTGGCATCGATGAGCTGGATGTACTCTCCGCGGTAGAAGATGATGCAGTGGTTCTGGTTGTCTGATTTGCCATCACCAAGAATTGGGTTACCGGAGAGTTGGATGCGGAACTTGGGTCGTCGCATGCCATTGTCCATGAGTTCCGAATGTCCATCGATCAAAGCGGAGTACAGACGCGGTTCGTCACCCTCGTTGACAGGAGGTTCCTCATCAAGATAGGCGATTTGCAGATCAGGATAAGCACGGAGAAGGAATTCGGTGTTCTCGCGCTCTTCTTTGGAAAACTTGGCATACCGTTGCATAGAGACCACGATCTTGTACTTTCGGCGAGCCATGCGCTCAAGCTCGCGCTCAAGCTTGTCGGAGTTGCCTCCAAACATCTGAACAACCTCGGGGTTCTCGACGCGGTAGAGCAGTTTGATAGCACGACTGTAGTTCATGAAGCCGGAAATGGTGCGGTAGAGAGTCTGGGAGCGAAGAGAAGCCCAAATACGAGTTCGCAGAGTGTACTCAGGCGCGGCAGACTTGAAACCAATGCAGTAGAACGGAAGATCGTCGATCTTGCTCTTGGCGGAATCCTTCTCGTTCTTCTCATAGTCGCCGTTGAATTGCGATGTCTCATCCGCAAGAATTTTGGTGTCCTTCACGAAGCAGTCCCATTCATGAGGATGGAGCTGCTTAAGATATTCCAGCAAGGTGACGCGGGAGTAAGGCTCGTCCTCACGAATGATCTCACGAAGAGATAGAAGGATCTTTTCGCTGTAGTGAGGAATCATGACAGTGAAAGTCGGCATGTTGTCCACAGGGAGCGGCTCCGGGATTGGGGTGGATAGAGACTGTGCGAAGAACGAGATACGCCGCTCGGCTTCGCTCTGAGCAGGGAAGAATTCAGTCTTGAACGAATGATCTTCCTGAGAGACGAAGAATGTTGGAGCACGGAGAGTCCTCTTCCCCTCCTGCTCGGAAGGAACCTGGTGGTACAGCAGTTTTTGTACATGATCGATTGCCAGAAGATGTTCTCGGTACATGGAGATGACAACGGCGTTCCAGATTTGGGAGATCAATACCTTGGGTTTATACTTAATCTCCATGTCGGTCGTAGCGAGAATTTTGGAATAGATACGCTTGGGCAATCTCGAGAAGATGTTTCGCCATGGCGTCCAGATCGAAACACCGAGGTAGAAAGATCGGGCGACGGAGAACAACATGTTGAGAATGATGTACCACAGATATGTATCTAGGAAGAAGAGGATAAGGTCGGTGAAGAACATCAGCCCCAAGAGGATCTGAGGTTGATACTTGCAGAGGACTTTGCCGACAATCTGGTCCCCAATACAATTATCGATCCTCATGGGAGCAAGGATGCGGATGGGGTCCTTCAGCGACAAGGTAAGGAAGAAGTAGGACTCGGCCATCTTGGCGGCGAATACCAGAACCCAAAGACCATAAGACATCCACATGTCATTTCCTTTCAGCCGAGGATAACTCGCGGTGAAGGTCTGACTGGCGACGTACTGACGAGAGTTGCGCGTCAGATAGCTGCCAAAGAGACCTCCAATAGGCATCACTGCAAAGAAGATGAACGTGATAAGAGCGATGAGGAACTGAACCACACTGATGATGTTCGCAATCTTGCCAGTCTGGGTAACGCCAAAGACGTAGACGCTAGGGGCAATGTTGACAGCGAAGACAGCAAGAAGGAACAGAAAACGCTTGGTCAAATGCTGAGCACCTGCCCATTTCCGCGGTACGTAGAACCATTCGGCGAGTGTAGCGAAAATCATGATGAGAGAAGCAAGAGTTCCGCCCAAAGCGACGGCCGACCACCATGCAGCTCGGTTGGGCTTGTTGTTGGTTTGTTGTTGGTAGCCCTTCGTGTAAATGGTAGGCGAGTTGTAGACAGTGTAGAACCAGAACATGGTGACGTGAATGATCCAAATACGGTTGAAGTTGACCAACATGTGGAACCAGGAGCGTCGCTCGTAGTAGGTCTTGAAGAAGACCTTCTTCCACAACACATCCTTCAACTTCATGTAGCGTTCGGCAGGAGGCACGTCGACAATACGCGACTTGTCTTCCATAACGATGCGTTCAATACCCTCGGGGTACCAGAAGAGCTGATTGCAGTCGTCGTAGCCAATGATGGAAGCGTGGTCACGCTCACGACGAACGTACTTGCCGTCCTGGATTTCGTAGCCCTGGTCTCTGCAGTACTGGTACAGAGGGGTGATGACGTTGTTCAGGTAAGTGAATTCCTCGACTTGTTCAGTGCTGCCCTGGCACGCAGGAGAGTTGAGGTAGTCGTCTGCGCACTTGAAGATGAAGCACAAACACTCAGGCATGAACCTGACTTGGTTGGCCTCACCCCAGCAGAGGAGGTAAAGAGCGATTTGTCTAATACGGTCGTGCTGAGACATGCGGTTCATGCGAGTCTTCCACCTGTACTCTGCGGCCTCGAGGCTGTTGTCACCCTCCAGGGCCTCCAGCGCTTCCTGCTCGTTGGTAGCATCACCAGCGGCCTTCTTTGCGGCTTTCCTGGCTTTTCGAGTTTTCCGGCTAGCTTTCCCAAGCTTCATGTTGGCAAAGCCAACGGCGTCGTCGAGATCAAGATGGGCAGCAAAGTACCAGCGGCGGTAGTTGGCGTTCTCGCCGCCAATGTAGTCAGCATGCAGGGACAACAGAGCCTGGTTGGGCGACATCCGAGACGCGCGCGAGTCCAGTAGCGTCATGATGTGATCGTACATGTTCCTCATGCTATCGCGCTGGAAACCGAACTTGGCAGTCAAGTCCAAGAAAATGTCCTCAATCTCTTCTTTGGTAAGCGGGATTTGAGCTTCGGCGGTCCAGGCTGGGTACGGCTCTCGAGAGCGTTGGCCGGCAGGAAGAGCGTTGGTGTAGTCCATGCCGTAGATGGGGGTGGACGCCCCCGATGATCGGTTTCCACCGTAGGACACCTGAGACGAAGCAGGTCGGTAGCCACGGCCGCCCTCATTATAGCTGTTGTAGCGCTCGTCTCCGCGACCGTAGTAGTCCATGTCGGCGGCACGAGCCATGTCGGACCTCATGGTGAAGTCGCTGAATGTCTCTGAATCTTCCTCGGAGTCGTGGCCGCGACGCTTGGGCTTAGCGCTGTGGAACAGTTAGCATCGAAGGTGGTGGGAAAGGACAATGGCGGGACAGACCCATAACCACCTTGTTCATACCCTTGTTGGCCGGCGGCACCGCCCTGGTCGTAGTACTGGTCATTGTAGTACTCGTCCTGGTACTGTCCCTGCTGGCCGTTTTCGTAGTAGCCCTCTTGCGGGTAATGGCCCTGGGCATGGCCTTGCTGCTGGCCATCGTAATAGCCACTGTTTTGGTAAGCCTGCGATCGGGACATTCACTGCTCAGCGACTGGAACCTACGCTTCGTCGTAGTAGGCCTCGCCTTGGTGGCCTTCGGCGTAGCCGTGTGCAGCGCCCTGGTTATTATCGTAATGGCCGTACTGGTCATCTTGGTAATAGTCCTGGCCGTGCTGCGCGGGCTGGCCATAGCCCTCTTCGTAGTGCCCTCCTGGTGGATGTCCGGACATCTTGAGGAGGAATTAGGTATGAATTACGGGTCTGCGGGCGGCAATGTTAGTAATGAGCTGGAAGCCGGCTGGACTGGGCGAGGAATGCAAGGCGGAGGCCAGGAGCAAGCCTGAAACACGGGCGGTCGGAGAGCGGCGTACCTCAAACAGTGAACATCAGGACCAGCCAATTTGCAGATAACGGCGTCTTCGGGACGGTGGTCGTAGGGTGCGCGAGTTAGGTGCGAACGAGTGGCAGATGTGTTGTTGTGGTTTTGGAGCGAGTGTTGTGGTTTGGCGAGAGGGCCAAAACCTGGATGTCAGCGGTCGCTGTGCGGCGGGGTCTGCACAGCCTCGTCGGGGTCTCTCGTGCTTGCGCGAAGCAGAGCTGTTGGTGTGAGCGAGAGAAGCGTCGAGTGTTGGTGCAGGTCTCTGGAGCGACGCGCGGCTGCGGAATGTGAGTTGCGGCTTCCTCGCACGGCGTGATTGGCGGACCTTCTCCTGATTCACCGATGCACTACGGATAGCACGCAGCAATTCGCAGCGTAGACAGACAGGCCGGAGCACAGCAGGAAAGACAGACAGCACCGCACGAGAGTCGGGCAGACAAGCAACGGGCGTGGGAGAGGGGAGGGTGCAGGTGAGGGAGGGAGCGAACGAGTGGAAGGTGTGGGCAAAAAGGGGAACAGGAATGGCATTTCGTTTTGAGCTCGGGGATTCGCTTCACGCCAGCCAGGAGTAGGGAGAAGCTGCTTTGGCCAACACGCTGATTTGCTATCACAGATTAGGCGCCCCACTCAGGGGGCTGCAGCGTGGTTGGAAGAGGCCGGCGACGCCAGAACCGCGCCGCCTCTCAACCTCCCGGCAGAGAGCTTGCGTGCGGGCTCGAAGCTTGACAGCGAAACGGCCGCCACAGCAGTCAATTGATGCCCACGCCGCTCGCCGTGACAGCCTGCCGCCGCGGCGTCGTCGCCACCGGCAGTTCGCGCTGCTGAGGATGTGCTGCTCGCTGCAGTGGCTCCCCGCATCCATCACAGCGTGCCAGCGCGTGGGTGGCGACCAGGCGCCGTTCTAAATGCGGATGCTAGGGCTCCTACGGCGGCCCTCCAGGGCGATCAAGTCAACCGCCCGGGAAGCAGCCTATCGCTAGGAAGATGAAAAGGCCTTATCCCCGCCATCGCCGTGGGTTTTTTCGCGACCCTCCCACTGTGCTCCAGCCCTCGACCAGCCCTCGACCAGCCCTCGATAATGCATGCCCGTCGACGTCACGACTTGCCCGTCTGCCCGCCCAAACTCGTCCTCCGCGCCTGTCAAATCGCCCGGAACCCGTGTCGGCTGCATGTCTGCAGCATCAAGTGTGCAGGATTCTGCTGCTGGCCTGTTCGGACCTGTCCTAACCTGCCACTATTGCCTGCCAGCCTCTCACCCCTCGGATCAGGCTTGGCCCGTTTTGATAAGAGGGCACTGATCCACTATCGCTGGCCAGGCATGATGTGGTGGCGGCCCGCTGTCGTGCATCCCTGTCCAAACGTTCGTCCGGCCGGTTGTGGTGGAGCGACGAAAAGGGGCTTGATGGCGGTGCAAGCCCCCGGTAGAGCCTCAGCTTCGGATGCGCCGGGATGCGAAAGGCTCGCCAATCACAGTGCCGCTGCTGCTTTGGCCTTGTCTCTGCTGCAGAATTCGATTGCATCCTTCGATTCCGAGCCGCGGTGGAGCTGCTTTCTCCTTCGCGAGCCCTGTCTGCCTGCGGTGCCTGCATTACCAAGCCACGTCAAGCCTAATGACGGCGTTCCCCATGAGGCCCATGCCTGCAACACCAGCCAGCATGGGCCCTGGTCCGAGATGAAATCAAGAATAGCTCCTGGCACGCTAGCTGCGAGGCCTTGACGACGGGAGAAACGTCGAGAAGTTAGGGGACAGTCTTGGCTACGTGGACGGTCTTGAGGCGTGAGGCTAACCTTTGAAGAGCTATATGCCAAGTAAGTAGAAAAGTACATAACCTACATAGATATCTCTGCCCACACGAACCAATGCTCTGCAGCTTCAAACGACTGCGGCTCTTGACACTCCGCCGCTGCGCGCACCTGAGGTCGGTTCGCGGGATCAGAGGTACGCATGCAGCGATTGGTCATCCGTCACCTCTTCAAACCGAGGGGTTTTCGTCTTCACGTTCCAGTCAGACCATCTGTTTCGTGTGCGCGAGGTGAATTGCAGGCGCCGTTGCAAGGCCGAGCAATCCATCGATTCTACAGCTGCTTCGCTGGCCGACAGCAATTGACCGCGTCAACATCATGTTCAGCATGATTGCCGCGGATGGAGCCGTAGAAGCTGGAGGCCGGTCAGAAATAGAAATCGAAATCAAATCCATCGCGCCGGGGGAGATCTGCTCGCCGCCCAGCACTGGTGTTGCGGATTGCGCGTCAAATGCTGCAGCTAGGCCGAAACAAGGCACTGGCGCAGCAGGACGGTCCCCTGAGAAACAGTGTCAAAGTCGCCCGCCGCACTCCCACCACTCCACCGTTGCTGGAGTGTTTCTGTCGTGGCCCGTCTGTTATTCTCTCGCTGCCATACTCAATAGTTAATCTTTAAGCCATTTCGACACACTCATTGACCAGTCGCGACTTTCGTTTGCTGTCGCCTCGCGACTTCACTGTACACCAACAACAGTAACCACCAACGCACGCGCGGCCCAGAGTATCACCTTCGCTGGTCTCCAGAGCGCTGCTCCACAACAACATCTTCTCGACGGTTTCTCTGGTCAGAAACCCTCGCCAACATCACAATGAAAGGCTTCGGAATTGCTGCCGCCGCTGCGGCCCTCTTCGTGTCGTCCGCGTCTGCCGCCATCGACCCGATCGTTATCAAGGTAGCGTCTCCGGCCCCGATTGCTCTCTCACAGACGACTGATCTTGGCAAACCAGGGCTCCAAGTTCTTCTACAAGACTAATGGCACCCAATTCTTCATGAAGGGTGTCGCGTACCAGCAGGACGTCAGCACCAACAGCTCTGCCACCGTCGCCGTCAAATACGTCGACCCGCTCACAGACAACTCGGGCTGCGACCGCGATATCCCTAACCTCATCAAACTCAATACCAACACTGTCCGTGTCTATGCCATCGACCCCACCGGCAGCCATGACTACTGCATGGGCAAGTTGGCCGATGCTGGCATCTACGTGATTGCCGACTTGTCCCAGCCGGGCGAGTCTATCAACCGTGACGACCCCGGATGGACTGACGATCTGTACACCCGCTACACCAGCGTTGTCGACGTGATGCAGAAGTACGACAACGTTCTCGGCTTCTTTGCCGGTAACGAAGTCTCAAACGCCCCCAACAACACCGACGCGAGCGCGTTCGTCAAGGCCGCTGTGCGTGACACAAAGGCCTACATCAAGCAGAAGGGCTACAGGACAATTGGCGTGGGCTATGCTACCAACGACGATGCTTCCATCCGTGGGCCTCTCGCCGACTACTTCAACTGCGGGGACGATGTCGCAGATGCAATTGATTTCTGGGGCTACAACATCTACTCCTGGTGCGGTGATTCCAGCTTTCAAGAATCTGGATATAATGTGCGCACCCAGGAGTTCGAAAACTACACAGTCCCAGTCTTCTTCGCCGAGTACGGCTGCAATACCCCCTCACCCCGCAAGTTCACCGAGGTGGCAGCCCTTTACGGTAGCCAGATGACCGGCGTCTGGTCTGGAGGTATCGTCTACATGTACTTCCAGGAGGCCAACAACTTCGGTAAGTTTTAAACGGAGATACAGTATTCAAAAGCTAACATGCGCCCAGGCTTAGTCAGTGTCAGTGGAGACACAGCGAAGACGCTCGTCGACTTCAACAACTTATCCTCCCAAATCGCCAAGGTCACCCCAAGCGGCGTGACGATGGCTGATTACACACCGACCAACACCAAAGTCCGTGACTGCCCTTCTGTCGAGGGAACCACCTGGGCAGCCAAGGCGACCCCTCTCCCACCTGCGGCCAACCCAGCGCTGTGCGGCTGCATGGTGGACTCACTCACCTGCGTTGTTGACAGTTCAGTGAACGAGGACGATTACGGTGACCTTTTCGGCGTCGTCTGTGGTCTCGACGGCTCCCCATGCGCTGGCATCGCCCACAACGGCACAACTGGTGTCTACGGTGCGTACGGCATGTGCAATGCCACTGAGCAGCTCAACTTTGCTCTCAACCAGTATGCCAACAGCCAGTCCACCGGTGGATGCGATTTCAGCGGCTCGGCTTCGACCAAGGCAACCGCGGCCGCTACTGGCAACTGCAAGGCCCTCATGAGCCAGGCTGGTTCCGCTGGAACTGGAACTGTCACCTCCGCTCCCACTGGTGCTGCCGCAGGTAGCGCCTCTGGTTCCGCCACCAAGACCGGTGCTGCCGGCGCTGTCACCGTTCCCAGCTTCAACGTCGGTCTCATGCAGCTCGGAATCTACGTCTTCGGCGCAGCTCTCTCTGGTATGGCGATGATCCTGTTGTAACGTGGTTCTCTCAAGACGCCTTCTTCATGGGGTATAGCACACTTGGCGGGCGATTTCCTTGCTTGTAATCTGACTACTGCTCTGGGTAGAGGTGTTTTTCGTCTGCGGGGACCTGTACAAAGTCTTTTTTATGCCCTGCTTCTAAAACATCTTGACCCTCGACGGCCCATCACTCCTGGGCACAGCTACTCTAAATAGCATTATGAACTCCTTGGTTAGGCTTGCAATCACATCTGTTATCACTGTAAAACTTGATCTTGCTACTGTACTGTGGCAGCCCTTGACTTTTGTTATATCATGACATCTCGCTCTTCATCTCGTGTCACTCGCCCTCAACAGTAATCATGAAAGTCTTCGCTTCGTGCTAACAGGCTTCTATCTTTCAGTTCTCATATGCAGATTTGTCTTTGATTGCTTCTAAAAGTTTGATCCTGGTTAACCATTACAGAGGTCGTCGAACGATCCAGATTGCTAGAAAGGTCTTCCCAAGCTCACCTGCTGTCTTTCCTCGACAAGACGTTGTTTGATCGCCAAACCCGTTATACCCCACTCAGATCCTTCGAAAATGGACTTGAGATCCTCTCGGTCGAAGATCTACATGTCTCGTCTTAGACTAGCACACATTCTAGATATCCACATTCCTTACCCCGAAAGTTACACCCATGGCGTAAACGGAAATTGCTCCATCGCAACCTCCCTCCCAAGAGGACTAACCTATCACGCAGCCCTCCCAACCTTCACTTTACCTACTTCTCGTAATCTCCATCTCCAACGACCCATTAAATTGAGTATCTCTACGCATCTTCAGTATTCAAGATGCAGTTCAAGCCGAAGCTTCTCTGTGCCCTTTCGGCATCACTACTACTCCAGACCTCCATTAGCACAGAAGCCATCCCACCACCTTTCCACCATGGCGAACTTGCCTTTCCCAGCCGCAGGCCTATCAAGCCCATCTCTCCAATCCCCACCAACTCTCACATTCGTGCCTCAATCCATCCTCCAAAACCCACAAACTCTCGCATTCGTCCCCCAGTCCATCCTCCTATCCACGGCCCAATCCACGGTCCCATCCATCCCCCACTCCACTCTCCACCCCTAAACTCCCGCCCCTTCCCCCTCAGCCCCTGGCTCTGGACCGACCAACAAATCAACACCGGCGCCCCCTTCCACCTCGAAGTCATCCAGACCGGCCCCAACCTAACCACCTCCGCCCTCTCCCTCCTGCGCGCCTACATCCTCCCTAACGGCAACACAACCACCTCCTGCGCGAAGGCAGAAACTTTTACTATCCAGAAAGGGGAATTGCAGTCTTCCGCTGGGGTACTTTCTGTAGCACAGGGTGTCGCCAACATCCCCTTCACGCCCGCGCACCCGACGCAGGCGATCCGGACTGGGTGGGTGTCGTCCGAGGGGGGCAAGTTGAACTGGACGAACGCAGGGTTTTCGAATAAGACGGCAAGGTTCTTTAAGCTATGGGCGAATCTGCTCGAGAATGCGGTGGTGTTGATAGAGGCGAGGGGGGATGGAAGGGGGTGGAGGGGGTGGAGTCCTGTGCAGCTTTGGGCGAGGGATGGTGAGTGCACGGTGGGAGGGTGGTGATGGGTTGGGTTGGTTGTTAACGATGGTGTACAGCAAGGCACTGCATCACAAGTAGGCCGCATATCCCCATCCCGATATGGCCGAAACCGCACCCTGAGACGTTGGTTACGAAAGTCGTTGCGGGTACCTCAATGGTTGGGCTTCCTCGACCGCTGTCTACATCTACGACCCTGAACCTCACCCCCTCGCCAAACGGCGTGTGTGGCTTCGACTCCGAGTACACGTGCGCCGGATCAGCCTTCGGGGTCTGCTGCAGCGGCGACGGGTCATGGTTCGTTTCCTTCGCCCATTTCCCCTTTATCCACTCCTGACTTCGACATTCTGAACTGATGCGTATCAAAAAGCCACAACGCCACCGCCGCTTGTACCCACAACTGCCAACCTACCGCCGGCTTCTGCGCGCCCGCGCCCGCCATCCTCTCCGACGACGGCACATGCGGGCTGTCGAAGTTCTGTCCGGGCTCGGGCTACGGGGACTGTTGTAGTTTGTACGGCTACTGCGGTAGCACGGCTGAGCACTGTGGGGAGGGGTGTAAGAGCCTTTATGGGTTCTGCAGCAACCTTAATCTGGACAGCGAGGATCGGGGGAGGAATAAGTCAAAAACTTTGTCGGCGAGTTTGAGGATACTGACGGTGGAGGTGCCAACATCGAAGCCCTTCATCTTGGTGGACCCCTTGAGGTCAAGGGAGACGGCGTCTAAGTCTGCGGTCTTGGAGGGGAAGCCGACGCTGCAGGTGGGTTTGCCAGCACCGACTGGGCCGTTGGCAGCGATTTCGTCTGAGACGTCGTCGGGTGCTGTGTCGTCGAGAACGTCTTTTTCGATATCGAAGCCGTTTGGGGCTGGAGCGATACAATTCCCAGGCGCTGGATTTGGTGAGGAGGCGGGAAGTACTATGACGGTGGCAGCGGTTCCGGCTTGAAAATTGGCTGGTGAGGTTGAGACAACGGTGGTAAGGTCAGTGCCTAAGAGCGAAGCCGCTGCGTAGCGTTTTATTATATTTAATGTATTCAATCTAGAATGAAAGTTGGTGTTAAAATGACAAGCTATTTTCGTTAGCGCAGAGGGGCAGTTGAGGTGACTTTCTTACACGAATGAGATACTTGAATGAACGGGAGGGTGATCACCACTTCTGTCATGAGTATCCGTTCATGTCTGTTGGAGTCCAATGCCTTACTATAAGTCTGTGGACATCTTTCTAGCGCTGTATGGGGATCTTCAAGGTGTTTGCGGAAATCCGAGTAAGAGGGGAATCCTCTTTTTGAACAACCTATCAATATATTGTCTGCTTGACACAACTAACAACCAAATAGATTTAAACGATTCCCACTCCCTCTACCACATCCAGCAAAGAACGCATCAGATTGCCGCACCGTACCCCTCCTAAAATAACCATGTCCCCTTCTTCGTCCTCAAGGATCCTCTCCCCTCCTCTTTGGCTTTCTTATCTTACGTCATACAGTATCCTCGTTCCCATAGTCCGGCTTTATGAGAAAGAAACTGACGCTTAGATATGTCTTCACCCGGGCTAGTCCACATCTTATCATGGCAAGTGGGAATATCCGATCCTACTGACGCTTCTGGAGATCCCAACGCGCGGCAATATAGCCCTCTTCGCATTGTCGAAGCCGAGAGCATCGGCAAAATCTTCCCAATACACCTTCCAGTCAAAATCATCCTCCAAAAACAAACGCGTGCCGCGAAAGATGCTCCGCAACCAAGAGCTGGCGGCGGAATTCAGGGCCCGTGCATCCCAGCTCCCCCGAAGAAGTGGTCACCGGGGACAGTCCTCACCGTAAGATACCGACGAAAGTGTTGTTTGATCAACGTATTGTTTCTGTCCGGTTGTCGGTATCTACCTCAACCACGAGCGTGTCTCGGACCTGTTGGGAGACGAACTCGAGGATGGGGCCGCACCAGCCCTCCCACGCTGCTACATAGCTCTCCCTTGAGTTTACTTTTGGCCAGGGATGCTCGCTCCGTTCGCGAGAGCGGTAGGTGACGACGACGAGTCTGTTCAGCTGCGGAAAGACTTGGGTGCAGAAGCCAGTTTCCCGCTCTGTGAGATGCGCCAGGTTGAAGGGGTCGAGGATGAGACTGAGCTTTCGGATGTGGCCGACGTTGTTTGGCGAGATTGTGTCGTGGAAGCTGACCTGACGGCCATTCTGTAAATAGTAGTAGTTGTCGCAGCCAGGCAACAAAAGCCTAAAAACATTCTCGCCGTATTTAATGCCCATGGACTCTTCGCTGATTTGTTTCGAGACTGGTAGCAGACTCTTCTTCCTATCATTCCTGGTATTTGACTGGCTGGTATTGTCAATCGGCCGGGGGATTAGGTCGATAGTATATCCCCGAAGGAGACAGGGGCGATAGATCATGTGACGTAGTTCCACTGGAAGATCGAGGAACCCTGTAGGCTTCCGCTTTGAGGGCATCGCTGTGGCGGTCTCGCAAAGGGCTGAAATGGGATTCGGGTGTTCTGATTTGGGAAAGTCCGAAAGGTTGGGTCACTTGATACTGTTGTCGATGGGTTGCTGACGTCTTGCGCTTTCTCACTCGAATCGTGCCCCTTGTTTTGAGTCAAGCTGATGAGGTGGAGATGGATTTGATGGTGTGTGGATGTCGGGATGATCATAAATATGGAGGTACGAGACTTTCGAAGAAAAGAAGAGAGGTGCAAATGCGAACCATGGCACAACAAGTAGGAAGAAACATTCCCTGATTAAGGGCGATGAACCACCTAGACCGCCGCGCTCCACTGCACAGCTCCAAATTGCTCGTACCGTACATCGTCGTAGGTCTGCGTTTGTCTTCTTGTAGCTGCATGTGAGGCTTCAAGGCCTTTTTTGGAAGTGCATTACTTCGAGTGCTCATCGCTGAGCCGTGTCGGACGGCGTTGTGATCGGACAACATCTTCAGAATCCTGAAAAAGAATCCCATGAGTAATTACAGAACAGTATACGGAACTTTGTGACAAGAAACTATGCCAAAGCCTCGGAAGTCCCCCGTTCATCCTTCCACCTCCTTCCTCGCAGGCGTATCAAGCGCTTTTAGCGTCACCTCTTTCTGCGACTTGACCAAGTAATAGCTCAATCCCGTATACATGACCCCAACACCCAAGAATGCATACACCAAAAGAGTGAGGTGCGAATAAATAATCCAAAGAACTGCAAGAATAAAGACAAGGAACAGTGTTTGCTGCAGTGCAGAAAGTGTGGACTGTTCTTCCTCTTTCTTTTGACCTCGATCTTGACCCTCAACTTGGGCCGCGAATCGGACTGATTTCTGAGAAGCTGCTGAAGCGGAGCGGTTTCTCGGCTTAATGGTATCGTGTGCCTTGAAAGCAGCGTTGGAGGTTGGAGAAAAGGATATGGATGCATCTGATGTAGACGGTGTCTGCCGCGCCATGGCCCGTTGGGCACCTACGAGGGCAGTATCGTGAGACTGTTGGCGCGTAGGCGCGAGGTCTCGCCGGGAATCCTCATGGTTTGGCATTTATTAATAGCTCCGATAGTCAAAGTTGATAGAGTGTCGGTCGTGCGTTGTCGTAGGGTGAGGTGCTTTCTACGAGGGTTGCGGATGATGCGGATAGAGACGGGTTACTGTATAGGAATGGGGATTAAGATATCC
The DNA here is from genome assembly GCF_010093595.1 of Mytilinidion resinicola. Taxonomy (NCBI): domain Eukaryota; kingdom Fungi; phylum Ascomycota; class Dothideomycetes; order Mytilinidiales; family Mytilinidiaceae; genus Mytilinidion; species Mytilinidion resinicola. Next base: position 272,814 of record NW_022985461.1, on the reverse strand, counting down.
GGACTCAGTACGGAGTTGACCTATTCGAGGGAAGGATGTAACAATTAACAAGTTGGAGCTGAGCCTTGGCCTGCTGAAGAGGTTGTCGTCTGACGCCTGCTAGAGTCACGCCAGAGGTAGATTCACGCCTTACTATTTGTGACACTATATTTAGACATGTCTCTTATTCGAAGTGGCACTTTCAAGCATTCATATCTCAGCAGTAGCGGAGCAAAGACTATACAGTCAAGACTTCGATTCATCTGCTGGGTCTTCTACAGCATTTTGTAGAATCTTATACTATGTATGTACGAGCTCAGCTCGAAAGAAAATGAAAGTCCGCCATCCAGATTGGTGTGGATATCAAAGTCACCAATACAATCCAGACTCCAGTCCGGTCCCCTCCATTGGTATCATGTTCTTCCCGCAAAAACCCAAAAAAATCTCATGAAACGTAACGCCGGAGAAAGTCCAGTTCACGCCCAACACCGCCAGATGCTCATGCAATGCAGAAATGTGACACCGGTCGATCCTACTCCTCGACTTCTCCTTCTTCACTAACGTCGTCGTTTTCGTTCCGTGGGATGGCAGGCGCTGCAGTCGAGTCATTGAATTCGTGCTTGGAAGCACCATTTGCCTCCGGCTTGACTCCATTCGTGCTCGCTTCAGGCTTCGAGACCTCGCCGTTCTGAGGTGGTCCAGTCCGCGAAGTCGATCCATTCCGGGCTGGTGCAGGCTTCGGTACATCTCCGTTCTGGGTCTTCGAATCTCCGGGCCTCGAGTTCCTACGCGAGGATATCCCATTGGTGACTCCGTTTTCGGGTCTATCTCCTCTCATCCTCTTCATACTCTGGTCGCTTGCGCTGCGCTCCATCACAACACCGTCATCACGCTTCCGCTTGAGGCTCTGGTCGCTAGCACTCCTCTCCATGCCCACAGAGCTGGCAGCGGGGCTGATTGGGGTCTGTGAGGTCCTTAGCCTAGTAATCGCGTATAGAGGATCTTCGTCCTCGGGGGTACGAAGGCCTACGTAGATACTATGGCCGCCATCCTTGTCTGGCACATGCTCGTAATTGTCTGCCATGTGGTTGCATGCGCGCCGGATATCCTTCAAGTTCACATACTGAATCTCCCACCATGGCTTGCCATCCTCGTCGGGGAAAGCGATATTGCACATCTTTGCGCCTGCGAAAAGTGCCGCGGCGGCAATGGTTCGCGAACTGAAAAGTAGACAAAGTGGCGTCAGAGTGCTGTCGTTGAGGAAGGCCCAGGCGGCGTCACGCAGTCTCTTGTTGTGCTCGACACCAAGGTACACCAGCATCTCGTACATGAGCTTGTGTGTTGGCTCGAGGGACAGGTCGAAGCAAAGGGTCTCGAGAAGGACGTCTTCGTTGTAGAGAATGGTGTCGCGCCACTTCCAGAAATCCTTGGTCTGCTCATCGACGAGGGCATTGGGGTTCTTCGTCGCGACTCGTACGCAGGCGACAATCAGCTCCTTCATCTTGCGGCCGTTTTCCTCGACTTTGGTGGCGAGAAATAGGGAGGTCGCGGCAACTTGCTGGTAGATGTGAGCCTAGTTCTCCCCTAAGAGACGGAGGACACTCCTTACATAATGATGCATCGGCTTCAAGCCTTCGGCCGGCTTGGCCACGAGGGTCTGGCGCATGAGAAATCGATTGAAGAAGACGCAGGCGGTTGAGAGGGTCATCTGAGGTAGCTTCAACAGTATGCCGACCTGCAGAATGAAGTTTGCTCCTTTCTTGCGGTTTCCCCTCTCCAATTCGGGGGGCATGCCGTCGATAATGGATGGTGTTCGGAGGAGTTCATCTTCAGAGAAGAGCCACTGCTTTTCGGCTTCGGCGACGACTGGATTGGGAGGTTTCGGTCGCTCTCGCACCGCAGCGCGCCGGCTTGGGTGAGGTACTGATGAAGGCATCGCGGTATTGGACATGAAGTGTCGAGGAGCGGAGGGAGGGTTACGGCAATGGCGACGGCTGTCGAGGCTGGGGCGGTGGTCGGTTTTTGGACATGAGTAGAGGGGAGATTGTTGAGGAATGAAGGAATGTGAGAAGACGCTGGAGCGTCTATTATAGAGGGGCTTCCTATTGATGGGCGCGAACAATAGCAAGGTGGAGTTCACAATACCTAGCCTCGCAAACGCGCGGGCGCTTGGACCAACGGCAAGTCCCGCCGTTCATCGACATCACCTATCACCACGAAAGTCACCGTCTTGTCAAGCCGTTACTATCTTCACGATGCGGCTACTAAATCTCCTCCTCCTCCCGGCTGCTCTCGCTTCCACAATAACAATATACACCAATCCTCTCCACCAAGACTCCGCTTCTGCAATTCCATCGCCAACACCTCTGGCAACAATCTCCTACGATCCGTCCACAGCCTCAGCATCCCTAGCATCGTATCACCCTCCCACAGGCGCATATACGCCGTCCCATCTTCTCCGTATCGGGCTCTTCGACCCAGCCACCAAGGAATGGAAGGGCGTCGTGACCTCTTCCGCTAGCTTTGCGGATGAGTACTTGAAGAGGTTCACCCTTCACGTCGATGAGCAGGGAGAGGTGTACCACGTTGGATTCGGCACGACGGCGAAGATTGCAGGCAGCGATGAAGTCGAGATTGAAGTGTCAACGAGGGCAAAGGGGCCACAGCCGAGTCTGAATAAGCCGATTGTATTGAATGCGGAGGGGAAGCTGGAAGGGAAGGAGCCAGAGAAGACGTTTTTGCAAAAGTGAGTAGTTTTGCATCCTCGGAAATTCGAGACCTTGCTAATGTGTGTCAAAATAGGTATTGGTGGGCGTTGCTACTCTTCTTAGCGGTGCAGCTTCTTGTGGGTGGAGGAAAGGAGTGAGTGTAGAACCCAGGCTAAGCAAGACCTTTGCATAACAGCTTGGCGAATGAGATATCCAATTGTAGCGTCTAACACTCGTTTGCCACTGCTTGAAGTGCATTGATACCTTTTTAGAGCTCTAAAATTTACAGTCTAGAACAATCAGGGGATTCCTCAAACCACCTCAGAAAGTGATTTATAGGTGTACACAGGTCAAGTCAAACAGTCTATCATTTCAAGATTACGGGTTCAATCCAACGCCCAGGGACCCCAACTCATGTATACAGTGATCCACCCATCATGCCCTTAAGCGCCTGCAATGCTGAGAGGAGGAATACATATTTTACAAAACAAGGTCATCGTACGTTAATGAAACGCGTTAATCATCAGCGGCGGCGCATTAGAAATTTGGCGACAGCCAGTCGTATTTCACACATCTCTCGACCTGAAAACTCGCGTCAGTTAAAGGTAACGCATGTTGAGCGCTCACGAGGACTTACGCTTTCGATGGAAGCCTGGAGAAAACTACGTGCTTCTAGGCCTGCCCAAACCTTGAGCATAGAGAAATCTCCGCCACGGATCATTGAAGAGCCACTCTGGGCGCCGAGTTTTCGAAGTATGGGTAGAGCGCTGCGAAAAGATATTAGATCAAAGTACCCAAGATTACCAACGAGGAATCCAGCGAGACTTACCCAGCGAACAGGTCCAGGTCAGGTTCGAGGCTCCTCCCGATGCCTTCCAAGAGCAAGATACTCAACACCACATTGACAAAGTCGCCCTCGAGTCTGACGTGGTGCGCCCTAACCATAGAGAGCACTTCGTTCAATATATCACCAATCTTGATATTACCCAGAGCGAAAGTTCGGCTCTTCACGCCGAGCACGAGATGTTGCATCCGTAGTGCGAAGACCTCTGCATCGATGACAGCGTCTGGTTGCCTACAACGCTCCACCATCAAATGACCAGCTTTGTAACCATCGAATTCTGCAATTGATTTGAAGAGATCGAGGAAATTAGCGCGATTCTTGGCATTAAGTTCTGTAACAAGTCCAGTATCAATAAAGATGAGTTGAGGTCTGTACCCTTCGCTATCAATTTGTTGGAGTTGGGCCGTCCACTCTTCGGGCTTTTTGCTATACGGTCGGAGCCTCTCTAACACTTCTTCCGTGACATCCGGCGACTCTTGTGGAAGGGTTTTTTGTTTTCGACTGAATGTTGGCACGTCGAGCTTTTCTGGCTTGTAGAATCTTACCATGATGTTACCAGGGTGCAGGTCGGCGTGAATGAAGTTGTCAATCAGCAGCATGTGCAGGAACGCGTCGAGGCCCTCGTCGGCAAGATCTTTCTGGAAAACACCACCTCCATTCTGGAGGAAATCTTCAAGCGGAATGCCTTGGGCAAACTCTTCAATTAGCACCTCGCGCGTGGTGTAATCGGTATATGGAAAGGGAAACCATGCGGTACCGCGGTTCTTGAAGTGCTTCCGGAAGATAGACAAATTAGCAGACTCAATTCGCAAATCCAATTGGAGCCTCATCATCTCTCCGAATTGCTCCACTTCATCAGGGAATGAGAACCACTCCATAGTCGGAATTGCGTTGATCAATGCAGCAAAGAATGCCATGATTCGTATATCTCTTTGGACGATCCTGTCCACCTTGGGGTGAAGAACCTTGACAGCAACATACGTGGAGGGAACTCGCTGCGGCATGCTTTTCAGCGTCACATCGACATTTTTTCTGAACCGTTGACGCAGATTCGGAGGCTCGTCTTCGAGGTCAGTGTCTCCCGGTGCAGCAAGATCAGTCTTTAGCTTCGCCTTGTATACTTGAGCAATTGCGCCGACTCCAAGAGGTTCCTCTTGAAACTCGTCGAAGATGTCTTCAAATACTCGTCCATCGAACGCCCTCTCCACTATCTTTTTCGTTTTAGAAAGGGCATGTGCTGGCGCATTCGAATGCATAGATGACATCATTCGACACATCTCCGTAGGGAATACGTCGGATCTTGAGGCTGCCCATTGACCAAGCTTTGCAGAATCTATCAGTACGTATTTGCAAGGGGCCAATGTAGTATCACCTTGATGAAAGCAGCACCAGCTCGCTCCATTGATCTAGTCAAGAAACCGTACCACCAAAGGGTACCGCTTCTCTCATTGTCCCGTCCGGGTTGACGCGCTCCAATCCACATGGCTGGCACTGTGACTAGCACAGGCACGAATATAAAGACCAGATGAAGAAACCTCAGGCCAGTACATATCGGCTCGATGATGTACAGATCTATGAAAAAATATACCCCTCGCCGCACCTTTGAGCCTTTCAAGGCTTTTGGGACGTGTTCGGCCAATTCCTTTCGCGACGCCTCCAACATAGCCGCCTCATGAGTTTTGTCCCCATGTTGGGTATCCTCTTCACTAATAGCGACAAAGGCGAGGGGGCTGAGCGCAGCAAGGTGTATCGGTCGCCCAGTTATTCGAGGAGGAGCGCTGAAGTACTTGCGGCCAAAGTTGTGCGCCGAGGAGAAGGGACGGGAGTGACGCGGGGCGAATTGGGCGGATTGGCGGACGCCTTGTCGAAGACATTGTCGGCCAAAGAGGAAGGCCGTCCGCATAGTATGCTACCGGTGGAGGTTTGTATAAAGGTACATTAGGGTTCATGGAGAAAGTAATGGCAAGATGCTCGAGTTGGATATGGACGGGACCAGATGGAAGGCCGCTCGGCACGAACGTCATCTCTATCACAAGCCAACTGCTTCCGTCTAAGCTCTAACAACAACTCCACGCCCGCCACCATGCACGCATCACGACAATTTCAGGCCATCGAGATATTAAAATGCAAACTAGTACGACAAGAGAATAATGTCTACAGCACAACAATGGGCCATGTTCTATCTAATGACCGCCCTACGCCGTGATGAAGCCAGCGAACCCGTTGTCTAAAGCCTCACGACACTCTTTGTTGTACAATGGAATACCTCCCGGATAGTTCAGCTGCTCTCGGGGCTTCCCAGGAATGTTGGCTCCCATGTACCACGATGAGGTTCCGGGGAAGAGCGTTTTGTCGGAGAGCGCCGTGACGTTCTTCCTCCAGCTCTCCTCCGCCTCTTTCGTTGCATCAATGTATGTAATGCCCTCCTTTCGGAGCTTGGCCATAGCATCGACGATCCAGTCGCCCTGGCATTCGACACAGCTTGGCCCATTGCTGAACGCGGTCGGGCCCTGCGCGCCGTATAGGAAGAACATATTCCTATCACTGTTAGCAGTCAAGATTAAGTTCCTACTCTGAAGAACTTACGGGAAGCCATTGCAAGTCATACCCAGGTAGGACCAAGTTCCATTCTTCCATTTCTCGCTGAGGCTGACTCCATCTACATCCTTCAAGCCCATACCCTTCATACCTCCTGTTACGCTATCAAACCCAGTAGCCAGAGCGATCACGTCGAACTCGCGAAGCTTGCCGTCTGCTGTCTTGATACCTGTTTCGGTAATCTCCGTGATAGGAGTGGCGTTGACGTCGACCACTTCGTTCTCTGGCTTGTCAAGCTGCTCGTAGTAGTTCTGCTCCAACGACGGTCTCTTTGTGCCCCAGGCGTGAGGTGCTGTCAACGGAGCAAGGATATCGCGCTTGCGTGGATCTTGAATCCGAGCTCTTGTCTTCTTCACCCAGAATTGGTACGCCTGGTCATTCGCCTCCTTATCGAATAGCAGGTCTTTGTAGTTTGCCAGCCAGAATTCGAATCCGCCGGCCTCCCAGAGCTTTTCGTAGAACCTCTCTCTCTCCTCAGGCGGGTCGTCGAAGGTATTTCGCTCCACGAAATCATACTGGAAGCCTGCAAAAGTCGTCATGCGGTTCGCGTAGACCTCGGGGTAATTTGGGTCCTTCCTCCTTGCTTCTTGTTCTGCCGCGTTCAAGCTGCCTTGTCGCATCGGCAACGCTAGATTTGGTGTTCTTTGGAAGACTGTTACCGATCCAGCGGTCTTTGATGTATCCTGTGCAAGTTGCACCCCGGTTGAGCCAGTGCCTATCACAGCAACACGTTTGCCCTTCACATCAACTCCTTGCTCCGGCCAGAATGACGAATGATGCATTTCGCCCTTGAAGGAAGCGAGGCCTTTCCAGTCCGGGAAATGTCGCTTTGCGGCGAAGCCTGTTGCCAACAGAAGGTACTTCGAGCGTGCGGTACGGCCATCTTCTGTTCTCACGATCCACTTGCTGGAAGGCTTGTCGAACTTCGCCTCTATCACCATTGTCTCAAACGCGGTGTCCTTTTTGATGTCGAGCACCTTCTCGACATGGGCGAAGTATTCCCTCAATTCTTCGTATCCTGGGTATTTAACCGACCAATTCCAATCCCAAACGATGTTTAGTGACATGAGTATCTATGGTGATGATGTGCTTCCTTACCTTCCAGACTTTCTTGATCGAGTACTCATAGATCGGGACCATGGTATCAACCCTAGCGCCTGGATAGCAGTTCCAATGCCAGATTCCACCGAGTTCCTATTCGAGATATTAGCTACTCCTCGAGCGCGACTAAGCTGCCGTAGTAATCAAACTAACCTTGCCAGCTTCATAGATCTTACACTTGAAACCCAACTCCCGAAGCTTGTGCATAAGATATATGCCTCCAAACCCAGCACCCACAATCAATACCTCAGTCTCTAGCTCTTTCGCATAGCTGTCATTGTCGGAATGAGCATGCTCATTCGTAACACCGATGTCTGTGCGCATATGGACCATGTCGACGGTTCGGTACCTCGATACTTCAACAATCCCGACAAGGTTTCAAAAAGAAGAAGGGAGAAACAGTCTATGCAATCCCCGGTGTGGTATATCTCAGTCTTTAGGCTAACAGAACACTCACACAACATCCCCTCTCCATCGCAGACTCCTCACTATATATACCAATCCCCCGCCACCCAAGCGCCCAAGTCTGCATTCGGCCTTCCTGCCCATGCTCCCAAACCCACATCCCCCATATTTCCCATTCATGGTGCTCAGTTACTCGGGGAATATGGATTTAGGCCCAATCATGCGTGGAAAAGGCGAAAGTTGCTGAGGTAGTGGGCGATTAGCGCCGGGAATAGGGAGACTAAGCCACCCGTGAGACTTCTTGAACGCCTCCGCCGCACTGCATTTGGGGTGGTTGGCGTCAGGAGGTGCAGAGGCGTGGAAGAGACGTCATGGATGAATGGGTGCGTGCGGGGTTTGGTTGTGGGGTGGTCTGCGGGGAAGGGCTGTCATGGGGGAAGTGTTGTGCATGAGGGGTAGGTTTGGGAAGGTTTGCCGATTGCGCTAGGGTGTGGAGCGGTCTATTAGAGTAATGATGATGTGCGGAAGGGATTGCGGATTTACTGCCGCGTATGCTTCGAACCGTTCGAGTTCTCCGAGAGAGGGGAGGGAAGTTGGTCACGATCGTCTCATGCATGATTCAGGGAGCAAAGTTTATCTGAAGAATGGTCCATTGAATTTTTTAGTACCTTTGTGAGCTTTGTGAATGGACCGTTCCAATGGGTCTCCATTGATCATCCCGATTACCGCAAGGGTGTTGAACAGCTGTCCCAAAGAGGTGGACGTCCCGAAGACATCCCTCAGTCCACCACGTAAAGTAAAAGAGAAGTGAGACAAAGAAGTAGGGTAAGTAACTAAACTCCAATGCCACAATCATGAACCAATCGAAGCAACAAGCATACCAAGTATCGTGTCATGTGAAGGAAGCAAGGGCACTTTCGAACAAGCAAACACTGTGTGGGAGAACCTTGCCAGGTGAGTAGGTGTGGTACATTCACCTTTTCGCTCCTACAACAGCAGAGACATGGGAGCTTAGGCATTCCAGGTGCTTGGTCCAGCCTTGTCCTAGGACGTGGCATCCTTCTTGATGTTATCGACCTCACGAAGGGCGAGCTGGTGGATCAGGTTCGTCTTGTTGGCAGAAGTGTTCAGGCCCTTGAGGCCGCTCATGCGCTTCAGCTCCGCAAGAGTGAGCTTCTGATCCATAGCCTTGAGGCGCTCCACGAACTCAGCCTTCGATCTGCCTTCCTTGGACAACGACTTGGAACCACACAGAGCCTTGAGCTGTTGGAGAGACAGCGCTGCGCGGGGGTCAGGAGTCGCAGGAGTGATGGTGTCCAAGGTCTTGATAGAGAGGAGAGTGGCGCTTGACCGACTCTTGGGAGCCGCCTCCGCCAGCTTCTTGTGCTCAGCCTTCTCATCTCGCTTCTTCCTAACCTCATCTGCTTTCTTGAATCCATACAGCTTCTTCTCGGCCTTCTCTTGTTCCCTACGAGCCTTGTACTCCGCGTTTAGTTGGCGCTTGCGAGCAGCCTCTGCAGCCTTCTCTGCGTGAACGAGCTTGGCTGCTTCCACAGCTTGGCGCTCTGCCTCGTCTTTTGCTACCTTCTCTTTCTTAGCGATCTCGCGGGCTTTCTCGCGGGATTCCTGGTAGGCCTGCAGCTCTTCACGACGCTTCTGCGGATTGTCGTCCAAGTCAATGGGGATGGAAGCAGTGCCGTTCACGAGACCAATGTAACGTTCCTTACAAGCCTTCTTGGAGAAGATAGCTTCGGGGTTCAGCTTGTGCATGTAATCTGAGACCTTGTCGAAGCGCTTGGAACGAAGTCGCTTGATGGTATCCTCGATTTCGGCATCTGCGAGGTCTTTGGCCTTCATCAGAAGAACGTCCTGTTCTCAAGTTAGTTTCTGAGTACTATGAGGTATAGCGGAGAGACTATTCACGTCTTCATATTGCCACTCCTTGTAGCCCTCCAACAGCATCTCATCCACGCGCTTAGCTTGAGCGAACCGAATACGCTGAAAGCGAGTATTGATCGTCTTCCTGCTGTACTGGATGCGACCCTCCGCACGCAGACGCTCCGAAACCTGACCGTCGTTATAGCCATTCTCTTTCATGGAGACGATGAGTTCATCATCTGAGTCGAGCTCTGCCGTAACCTTCTTAGCATAAGACATCATGCCGCCGGATACCTTGATCTTGCGCACGTTGGGATTGTTCACGATGGTAGGACGCAGACCCATAGCAGACGGAATCTCTGGTCCGGTTGGGTCCTCCAACAGGAACCAGGATGAACTATCGACACTCTGGTTGACTGCGCCTTTGCGAGCGATCTTGCTGGTCCGATGGTGCTGCGCGACGGCCATATCGAAGTTATCATCCTGCTCTGGAAGATCATCATCACTGCTGGACTCTTCGGATTCGTTGGGGTCCACGATGAGGCCGGCTGCCAGGTCCTCCTGGTCTAGCTCGCCGTCTTCGTCCATGGCATTGAAGTCTTCGAGCTTGGACAGATCGAAGTCATCCTCCTCGATAGCCGTGAAGTCCTCCAACTTGGAGAGGTTGAAGCCTATATCGCTGCTGTCTGTCTCGTAACCCCCAATGTCAATGTCACTCAGCTGATCGGGATCTATATTCAATGTTAGCAAATAGCTGGTAGACTGAGGAGAGGGTTGATCTTGACCCATCAGATCTGAGGATGGCATGTTAGCATCACTGGAGCTTAGAGCTTCATGTTCTCCACCTGGGGTGTTGACACTAGTCCATTTGGAAGTGGTGGGTTCGTGGGGAGCGCCGTTGCCAAGGTGATTGATGTTGTGGTCAGACATGTTTGCGAATGTCTGGCGGTGCTGAGTCTAGTCCACGGAGTCTGAAAGGTGTCTAAAGAATAGTTAGAGTGAGCTCTAAATACGCGCACAAGCGCAACCAACGAGCGTGCCTATGGTGCCGGTGGCGAGGTTGACGGGGGAAGAAGAAGGGCGTTTCAAATGAGGCCCGGCACGTCTCCGGCAGATGACCTCACCGAGAATCAGGCAGGCGTCGGACGCGGAGACGGGGAACGGCGCAAATCACCTCACTTGCATGTGCTGGCTGGGGGGTCGGAGACGGACTTGACTCACTCTTGGGGAAGCTCGGGGATGCTTCAATATATCAAAGCCCTCCAAAGATCGAAGTTGGGAGGTGAATTGGAGTAGACAATCTGTCGAAGGACCTTTAATAGGTCAAAGGTGTTCTCAAAAAGATAGAGGTTGATGATGGAGAGCTCCGAATGGACAAGATAGCCCCCAAAGATATACGTTGATGTAGTGGACTGAAGTGGAAGGTGTCTCGAGTCTCCGAGGGAGCCTCGACTTATAGAGAACGTCCCTAAATGATACAGAATGATTGGGAGTGAGTAGAGGTAGACAGTGATGGCAGTGCGCCGAGTGTGTTGACTCTGAAGCCTTCGGGAGAGCTTCGAATTGTGAAGAGACCGCCGAAAGACAGAGGTCGACGAGATTGATTCGGAGTGTGCAGTACCCACAGTGTTGTTTCAAGATTACTTCGTCCACGTATTAAGAGATGTGTTCATCTCAGCTAAAGCCGTCGGGAGCCTCGATCGTTCGAGATAACCCCCAAATCCAGCGACTAACAAGCTTATTTGGGAGTGGAGAGCATCCCCATGAACAATGTTGATAACAGAAAGAGCTGGCGCAGATACTGAGCACCATGTTCAATAACGATGATGTTTATCTCTTGTAATGGCTCTAGCCCCTCGACTGGAAGGATTTTGACGGCCTAATGAGACGGAAAATGCCACAGAGGGAGGTAGATTAGGATAGAAGAAGAAGATCCAAAAACACGTGAAGAAAAGTTACCCTCTGACTTGGTCTTAGATATGCTGTCAGATAGTTCAATCCACCAGCATTGTCATGATTACGAGCGTTGGCTTCCCTTTCTTTTCTTCCGCAGCAAAGCAGCCTTCTATATGGAAATTTTTACGTGCATTGTTGAATGAAAGGGGTTCGTACTTGAAGAGTAAGCATGCAATAAGTTACTCTCTACATTTGTGTACCATCATCTCTTAAGGTGCAGAGATGTCGAGAGACGTATAGCGATAGCTCAACCACAAAGGCCTTGACGGGAGGAAAACAGCTCTAAAGTGATTGAGAACACTCTTCAAAGCCAGGGCATGATGTTTAGGTTCTCGTGGACGTGGCATGCTGACGCGCGGAAGGATGGGAGCTTGTGCATCGCAAAGACATGAATGAAGCATCAAGCGCGCGCATGTACATACAAAGAGCAAGAGTTACCGTTCGTTGCGAAGTCTTACTCTACATAGTCATCGAACATCTGAACAAAATTCTCGGATTGCTGCATAACAAGAGGTAGAAATCACCTCCCCAGGTCGAGAAAAAGCGCGTTAGCCCCTCACGATTCCACAAACCCCAAATCCAACCTAATCACGTGCCCTTCATTTCACCCCAACCAACCACCACCACCCAATGCCACTTTCCCTCTCCTCTAGACATCCTGCAAAATCCTCTACAAGTGTAGCCTACCACTGCAACCCAGCCAATCCCCAAATTTCCTCAAAAAGTTCCCAAAACCACCGGGTCCCGCCGATCGGTACGGGAGCCGAAACATGAAACACGCCGCACCCAGCGCCCCCGGGCTGCTAATCTCCCCAAACACACGGAGCACATCAGCAGCCTTCATTTCTGACAAGCCAAGAGGGACCAAGGGTTTCGTGGAACATGGCCCCGTATAGTTCTCAGCTGAGCTGGCCAGGTTGCTGAGGAGGATTAAGGTGATTGCAAAACTTTCCAAACACTTAGGAGTATTTAGAAACAGATTTTCGAGATGCAGGTTGGACACCCGGCGGAGCCGTCGGTAGTGTTAGGACACGAGTTTTCGCTTGTGCCGTCTTAGGTAGGTTTCTAGAAGCCACAGAAGTGGACTCGGGGTTTGACGAGTGCAGTTTTGGGCATCTAGACTGTGTGGGCTGCATACATCGCTAGTCTACCGAACTTTGAAAGAGAAAATTTTGTACTTGCGTGCCAAGGGAAATCGAGACGCGGCGGAGTGTTTGACAAGTCGTCTTGAGTATCAACCTTGTTGGCAGCGCGATGGGGATGACAAAGAAGCAAGCATGGCAGAATAGATGGTTAGCAATAGCCCAGGTCGCTCAGAAGAGAAGACCAGCTTATCAGAGATATTATGTACCCCAGATGAGCTGGGCGTCTGAGAAGCGACGGTAGTGTTTGTCCTTACTAAGACTGGAGTACTCAAAACGGTCAGTTGCGCTGGAGGATTGAGTGACGTAGAAATTCTCGATAAACATTCGCGAGGGCAGCGCCACTGTCACGATATTGAGGTAGGCTTCTAATTTGAAATTTGTCGTCAATTACGAGCGACTATAAACCTATGTAGACAGAAAGGTATGCCCGCTTTTGCTGACACTGCTTGAGTCGAGTGCCCTAATAAGGACATCTAACTACAGTGATGCGACGAGAGTGATGCTGTGGGGTAGTGATGACACAGAGAGCCGGAGAGAGAGAGGACGGACAGGACGTAGCAGTCTACTACAGACAGGTTATAGTCCGACAAGAGAGATAAAGACAGAAGAAAATGAGTGACAAAGACAGCTCCGTGTAATCCCGCGCCCACATGAAGGATCCTCTTTAGCCCGATAAACCCCATTCGCCGATAGACTATACAAACCAGATCAATCATGAAGGAGAAAGTATCACTAAAACAGACAGCTAGAAGTCTCCAAATCTATCCACGAAATAGAGCTCCACAATGAGAGCAGAAGAGTATGGGGAGATTTGGCGAACAGCTAGAAGCGTTCCGTAACTCTCGTCAAACATGACTGCACCCAAGACGACTCAAGGAAAAGACCCAATGCCAGGACATAATACAAGGGAGGTGGAGGAGAGGGACACGAGGATAGTGTCATCGATCGTTCGCGGGGATGAGTTGGAATCGTCGCTAGAATCCGGAGGAACAAAGGCGCTTGAGCAATTGATAATGGCAGGACAGGAGAAAATCGTTATCGTCAAGTTGCCGCGCTAGTGTCCATCTGGATTTGTGACCTAGAAGTCTGTTAGACAGGGTCCAGGTAACCAAGGTTGAGGGTGTAAACATACTTTCAATATCCGCCGCGAATAGTCTTGGTTGTCAGCGATACTACCATCGCTCTGCCTCCTCATCATGACCTCGGGGTCGAGTCTTGAGTCGTTCATTGATGAGTTGCTAGTATGAAGTTTGCTAGATCCGACGAAGTTGTTGACCGCTGCTTGGCGTCTGTATTCCTCTTCGACTTCGCGACGACGCTTGAATTTGAGGCCGAGCACGATACCAGCAATGATGGCTGCTAGGGCTACAACACCGACAACGACGCCTGCGGCGATGGCGGCTTTGTTGGGTCCACTTGAGCTCTTTTTCGTCACTGGGGTAGTTGCGGCTGCGTCAGACGCTGTGATGACCACGGTCGACGCGCCGAGTGTTACGGATTGTGCTGGTGGTGAGGTCTTGCTTGCTGGTGCAGCCGTGCTCGATGATGACGATGACGATGAAGATGGATCGAAGTTTGCAATTTTGTTGTGGTTGATACCTGTGAGCGAAACCATCCAATAACCGTTTCCGCCGCCTGTCACGCAAGATTAGTATTCAATGTGAACTCAACTTAGATTATCAACATACAGTTGTCCTTGTCATAGCCGTTGCAAGGCGTGTTGCAAAGGTCGTTGTCCACTTTTGTATCGGCAGGAGGGAGGAGGTCACCGCAGAAGCAGTTGCTGCCATCAACCAGACCCATAACCGCCTTGCCGAGACCCAGACAGATGGGTTGACAGTTGCCTGCCGTCTGGAAAGTCGCTGGGCCATGGTCTTCTAGAGGATCTCCTGTGCTGAAGCACCCCTCGTATGTCATTGCGTTGCGGACTCCGGTGTAGGTTGGTGTTGCGATGGCCACGATGGTGGACGAGGCCGAGGCCGCCGAGCCGGCGGACGCCAGCGACCATAATGAAGCCGCGACGGCCGTGGCTGTCAATATTGATGAGACCATGATGGAGTGGGTTGTGGAAAGTGCCAACGGTGTTGGGCTCGGGGAGAGGTGAAGTAAGGGATGGTGTCGTCGTCGTCAGACGTGTCGTCCGCCGAGGTGCTTCGTGCTGTGCTGAGTCGTGACGCCAGATACTCGAGGCCTAACCAAACCAATGCGTACGCATGAAATGGCGTCGGGTGTCAAGTTTGGGATACTGACGGTGGTGGATCTCGATTGTCGTGGTGTCAGTACCACGGTCGGCTGTGGGTCGGTCGGCGTGGAAAGAACGTATCGGTAGGCTATGACGACGGCGGTGGTGAATGCAGTCGAGCAGCACTTTGAGGCCGGGGAGAAGGCTGCGTCCAGCTGAGGCACTCGCTCAACGAGTCCGTGATGGCAGTCTTCGAAACACGAAGCGTTGGATTGCGTTGGTGGCCAGCGGCCGACCCTGGAATGCCGCGTTTCGCGTGAGCAGCCCCTTATTCCAGGCCACGTCGGAGAGCAACGAGTGTAGAGTGTCAGCAGAACAGTGCAACGAGCGTGGAGGCCGACGAGATTCGAACGGCGGCGATGAAGGCGAGCAGTTAGTGGGATCTGGGCTTGGTGAGGAGACGAGGAGAATGGCAGGAGAGAGGAGCGAGCAGAGGAAATGAACCGCGCCTGTGCTCAACTTGGCAGCCCGTCAGCGTCGTGGACGCTGCAACCCTCTCCACCCGCAGCCACAACGCCGGCCACCAGCGACCCGCCCGATATTGGCACCAGGGCCTGCGCGCGCTACATTACGGCCCTGATCCTGCTCGTACGCACCAGATTGGCCTCGCACCGCCCTCGCGCTGCCGTTGCGATCGAGGGCTCTGCGTGAAGCTGCTGAACGGCTCCCGACAGCCCTCGCCTGCTCAGCGCTCGCACGACGAGCAAAAGGGACCGGCGGGCGCCCTCGATTTGCTTTCGGGCCCCGCTGATCCTGGCTGCGACGGTCCTGACGGCGCCCTTTTGGGCCACGGATTCACGGTGCCTGGCCGCGTCGCCCGCCCCATTGGCCCATTGCCGGCATGTTTCACCTCTGCTGCCGCCCTGTGCCGGGGCTGACGCAGGTCCTCGAGAGGTCGAGCAAAAACACTCTCACGTGTTGGCTGTCTGCGGTGGGAAATGGCTTGCGAGCCTGCATGCGAGGCCTGCGATGTGTGCAAGGTTCTGCCTGACGACAGCGCCAGGTACATATCAGATTTGTCTCGTTGAGATGCCGGCTTATTGATTCGCGGCTCCTATTTCTATTTTTGAGACGGTGTTCCACCGCGTTCCTCCAGCTGTCGATTCTCGCAGTCGATTCTCGCGAAGTGATGAGACGGCATTCACTGAAGTCTGCTATTCAAGCCACTCGTGCACTGCGCTATATTCCTCATCGATATGTGTCACGGTGCAATAGAGGATTGTATGGAGACCTTGTATATTGGTGTAGACGAGGTAGCTACAGTGCAAGATCATCAAGAGGTGCGGAGGGCCGGCTGTGACACTTTGGCGGGCGGTTGGCCCTAAGCGAGATCATGTGACTCTAGCACATGACGATTGGCACCTGATGCCGCCACTTCTACCCAGAGAGAACACTCGTCTATTTCACATGCCCATACCGTAGCTCTTCACTCGACTGAAATGGAAGGGCCGGTCGTTCTTCAGTCCAAACTCCGCCCAATCGTCCGTCAATCTATTGTAGCTCCAGTATCCTTTCCATGCCAGTTTATTATTCCGCGCCGCCCGCCCAGCGCTTCCAAGCAAGAACGCCATCTTGTAAGTGTATTTTGGAGTCACGCCAGCCGTCTCTATATGTAGAGTGCCCTCGGCCTCGGAGTCGACTGCTTTCTCGACAGCCCCCATTCCACTCGCACGCGAACTTGGGTTCGATGGCACCGCTGGACCTGAAAGCCGCCAGCGGCCCGCAAGAGCATCCTTCATGACGGCACTGGGGAGGTTTCCAGAGTGGTGAGTGTGCATATGCTCTTGCAGCAGGTACGGTATGACATCGGCCGGCTCAGCAACTGTGAGAAGCGAAACACAAGTTCCGTCGCGGAAGAAGCGGAGGTAACGGTAGTACGTCACAATGTGGATTGGCGAGTGCCATGATATGCTGCTTGGCGAAGAGGCACCAGGTCTAGTGTAGTTTACCGTGGAGATATAGCAGCCGTTGAAGCGTATGCGAGGGCGCGAACGGAAAAGTGCGCGATAGTTGGGGTAGACCTGGGGGACGAGAAGAGTGGTGGTAAGAGATGTTACTGGATGAGGGGTATCGATTTCAGGGGAAGACAGGATCTGACCGCCCTCGTCGTCGTCGCCAAGTGGCTGTCCATTGACCTTACAATTCCAGTCATAGTGCATGGCTCCAAAGCCGACTTCGGAACCTATGGACACACGTCTCCAGACACGCTCCTCAGTGAGGACGAGGTATGCTAGCCGCTTGCATGTCTGAGCTAGACGGACAAAGGAGGCTACATCCTGAATGGCAAGCTCGAGAAGAATCTCTACGAGGATTTCCTCAGGTAGGGTGGAGATAGGGCAGGGTGGCGCGGGAGAAAGATCAGTAGGGGGTTCTTCGCTCGGGATAGAGAGGGAAGAGAAGTCTTGGATGAGGCTGGACAGAGAGGCGGAAAGGCCATCTAATGAGTGATGGGCGGTGTTTGGCACAGTCGCCGGTACATTTGAAGGCTTGGGGTCCTGCGGCTTAGTCTTGGAGGCTTGGAAGAAGGAGGGCGGGAAGTGCTTGTTCTTGTATGCCTCGTGGACGCGAGAGTCAAGCTGCATGTATTTCTCAGCATGGGTTACACTCTCAAGGAGGTCCAGTAATTACCCGAAAGGCTTTGCGGTACAAGTCTACGCTGTCTCCCAGACTCCCCTGGCTCTCTTTCTCGACAGCCTGCTCATAGTGCTCCAGTGCCGACCGCGGTGCGCTGGTGGCCGGAGTTGCCGTGGATGACGATGGAGAGTCTGTCAGTCGTTTCCCTGAATCCCTGTCCCCAAGATCGTGGTACGTCCGGGGCTCCCACTCGTCGTCCAGTGCTCCTGATACATCGTGGGACTTGGTGCTTTGGGGTTCCGTCGCGCTGGGGTTCCGGGCCGTGGGACGGCTACCAGATGGCTGTGTGGAGTCAAGAACTGGCCCTGAAGCTGCATTCGCCGCCTGAGCCCGCGCCGAGACCTCTTCGCGCCATTGGCGGCGGAAGCTCTCGAGCTCGGCCTCGGTTTGGCTCATGAGGAGGGAGGGATATATGTAAAACACGTAGAACTAGGAACGGACGAAGGGCTGGAGGGATAAGAGCAAACACCAAGTACCGCAGAAACGTTGGAGCTATTTACAAGACGTTCTAGGGCGGACAGCTGCTGGGGTATTACTCACACAGACGCTTCCTGCAGGCAGGCGGGTGCAGGAGGGATACATACTGCAGGTAGATGCACGTTGGAGTCAGCGCCGCCCGCATCGAGCTCCCAGGTCCACTAAAAAATTACGCCAACCTCGGGAGTCCGTCATACATCGAAATTCAAACCATAGACAGTCACCGTCACCCATCACGAGCACCACCATGCTGCCGGCGCACTGCCATCCTGCCAGTGACTCCGCCCGGCTGAGCATCTACACGAGGTAATACTCTGCGCGCAATCGACCCGCCGCCTGCCATGTCCACCGCCGCCGCTGCCGACGATGCTGGCGATCTGGGCATCTCCCTGGCCCAGAAGATGCTGTCTGCCGTCACGGGCAGCGTCTTGACTTCGCTCCTAGGTGCGTTTCTGCTCTTTTCTCTCCTTGGCTGTGTCTACATTCGCCCGTCCCGCTCTCCTCAAAGGCCATTTCACGAGAATCCATTCTGAGGAGGCGGAAGGGCTTCGAGGCCCATACCAAAATATGCAAACTTCAGACTGACTGGATTCTCAGTGACGCCTCTCGATGTCGTCCGCGTCCGCCTACAGTCTCAACACCACACACCATCGACTCAATTGCGGCCTTTGACCTCCACACTCCCCCTAACCCAATTTCGCGACATGCCACCCAACCTCGGAATATCACAATGCTGTCGGGAGGTTTTCTGGATAAACAATAACGCACAGTACTGTGTGGCCGGACCTACCGTCGCGCCTATAAACCCAGCGAGTGTCGCCTGTGCCGTGGAGGAGACGGAACGCACAACCATCAACAGCACATTGGATGGCCTCCGTAAAATTGCACGTAACGAGGGACCTAGGACACTGTGGCGAGGGCTTTCGCCCACTCTAGCCATGGCAGTGCCGGCTAATGTCATCTACTTCGCCGGGTACGACTGGCTACGCACTGCACCTAAATCGCCTTTCAAGAATACCGTGCCAGATGCATATGTACCTCTCGCTGCTGGCGGGAGTGCTCGTATAATGGCAGCAGTAGTGGTTGGTCCGATTGAAATCTTCAAGACGAGAATGCAAGCGGCCCACCATACAACCACCCCTGCCGGCCATTTCCGAGAGACACTGGATGGACTACGGGAAATGGTTGCGGCTCAGGGAATTCGCAGCTTGTGGCGAGGATTGACCCTGACGCTGTGGAGAGACGTCCCATTCTCGGCAATCTACTGGTGGGGCTATGAGACTGGGCGAAATACGTTGACGGATGTTCGTGGGAGAGCAGAGGCCAGAAAGGACGGTGTCGAGTTCGCGAAAGGAGCTGGCGCAGAGAAGGTCAGACGGAGGAGCCGTTCGAGGAACCACGAGAACCACACCGCAACTTTAGTGGATAGCTTCGTCGCTGGCGCCACTTCAGGTGCCGTAGCCGCCTTGGTTACCACTCCGTTCGACGTTGGAAAGACTAGGCAGCAAGTAATGCGGCGCGCGGGAGATACAACAGGCCAAGCTGTTGGTGGCATTGTCCGTCCCGAGGATAGATCGATGCCACGCTTCTTATTGCACATATTCAAAGAGCAAGGAATTCCTGGTCTATTCAGAGGATGGGCGGCTCGATGCTTAAAAGTTGCACCGGCATGTGCCATTATGATAAGCAGCTACGAGGTCGGCAAAAAGATGGCTAACGACATAAACGACGTAAGAAGCCAGAAACGATTGGGAGGTTAGGCGAGGCATCTCACGGTATAATCCTTTCGGCGATGCTGATTCTGACACCTCAAGGTCAAGATCTGCCCCTGCTCTCTACCCGTTCGTTGGGTGTATATATAGGCTAGGACATCCTTTACGCCAAGGTTGACCCATGTAAGATACTTTTTTGGGCCTATGGAGTTTGGATGCACTCGTACTCTTTTAGCGTTGGCATGGCGTTGTTTTGACGTACAAAAGCGATTCGATACCAGCGCGTTCGCGTTTAGAACCGCACATGTAATGTACTTGTACGATTAAACTGCAATACGAAACTTTTCATACATTGACACGCTTCACCTTAATTTATCACAGGACGCCCGTTTGCTCTCCCATATTAGCAAAATGAAGAGTTACCTCACCATACTTGTTCTTCTTCATCCTGGTGCCTGGCCCAATCCAGAGGCGTTTTTGGTTGCTGGCTTGAGAGATGTTGAAGCCCCCTTTCTCGCCCCAAAGTTCCTCCATTTTCACTCGATCCTTGCTCTTCGGCTTGCCCTCTTTGATCCTCAACTTCTCGAAATAACAATAAGCAGCATAAAACGCGGACGATGTGTTGCCTTTGTCGTACCCTTTCTGGCCACGAAAGTTGGAGAGACTTTTACTGGAAACAGACGTAGAAGAGGCGTGGTACTGATTCGACAGTTCGCGGCAGAAGGCTGCTTGCGTAGCACCGGGCTTCTTCATCAGATGAGCTTCGATCTTCCGTCGAACCATGTCGCAGGTCTCATAAACCGGAACAGAATCATCATCTTCACCTTCTAGGTGGATGGATGAGAGATTGACATCGGACTCCTGCGATTTGTTTTTGGCAGTAGCGGCGCCAGCAGATTTGCTAGAGGGACTCGATGTCTTTCGTTTTTTGGCAGTGTTGGTGTCTGTTTTGGACTTGTCTGAGCCGGCCTGTGGGTTGGCGTTGTTTTGGTCGGGTTCGCTCGTCCGCTTCCCGCCATATGAAATTGCATCACTCTTCCTCTTGCTCTTTTTCTATAGCAGTGTCAGTAAATACTTGATAGTCTATTGGAATGTGCGATACCTCAGCATTGGCCGCCTTCGTTTTGTTTTTATGAGAGATGTCCAGGTCAACTGAGTTCTGAGCACTTAGAGACTTGTCGGCGAGAGCCTCGCGATTTCGTAAAGTGGGCGCCATGTAAGCTGTGTTCGATTGGTGCTGCGGAAGGAGTATGAGTGACTGGCGATGGTATCAAAGGTATCCTACTCGCGCTGTGGCGCGAGCATGGGACACGCGGCTTAATATTCCTTCCACGCTTCGGTCTTCATCAGTGACGTATGCTCAAATACACAAACAACGCGCTTCTTGACGCGTGAGGTCAGAGGCATTCATCCATGTCAATCGATCAGCATTCGGGGAAGCACATGACATCAGCGCACTGCCTGTGAATGTTATGCACGGTCTATGCTTCGATCACAAAGTTAGAAAGGTGAAAATGATCAAGTATGGGAAACTGTAGTACGCGGGGCAAGAAAAAGTTGGCGCTCTAATTCCTAGAACAAGCCGCCTTGAGCGTATGCCATTGCTTGGGGTGCTTCAATCCACTTTCAAAGATACGAACGAGATAGAAGCTCTTGACTTTGGGCTATGTGGAAACTTGTTGAAGCACTTCAAGCAGTGGCAGACAGAAGTACACATGGCCGCAGGAGACAGAATGCTTGATGAGTCTGCCACTTTTTTCACGTACAGCGGGAATAGTAGTCTTTTGCAATCAGAGTGGGGTATCTTCGCTTCTATCTATCTTTTAGGTTTTCAACACGCTACTCTATCTCCTTTTTCTTTCAAAAAGTCTCGTAGCAATGTTTCCGTGCTATCCGGATCATCTCTCTCTTGCACGTCCTTCCAGTGACGGTAGAACTCTAGAACTACCTCTACAGCGATGAGAGCTATGATGGCCCACTCCAATCGAAGCCCGTGTTTCTCGCTGAGCGACTCCCTCAACACACTCGCAATCTCTTGAGCAAACCCAATCTTCTCGTTCAGGACCTTGATACGAACTCCCACATCTAGAGCACGACCAACCTGGTCGTAATACTCTCCAAGCCCGAGTTCGTGTCTACTATCCCAAAAGATATCGGGGAGGGAGTCAGTGAGTTCCGAATAGAGGTTCAATTGAGCTCTTATGCTCAGCAATTCACCAGTTTTGCGGAGGATGAAGGATCGTGTGAAGGGCAGTTTCGATCTTCGCAAGAGGGTCTGTGAGTCCCCAGATAGCATTGCTGGTATGGAGCGTGTCGATTGTTGATAGGTACTGAGGAGGCTCTCCAACACGGCGAGCTTCGTAGATCGGGCCAAACCAGAAGAAAAGGCTATCTTGGCTAGGATGGTATCGACTTCATGCCGTTGGTCTGTGCCGCCATCACTAAGAGACGATGTCTCATTTGTTGCAGTCAACGTGCGGCTGTGTTGGCGGACGGTCGATTCTTCACGAGCCTCGGAATCCTGGGTTTCTGCCTTAGTGCCCAAGATGATCGTATCACCGACGATATCACTGGTCTCTTTGGAGGGGTCCTCCAGGTATTCCAGATCTTCGGTCTCTACTAGATTCAAGTGTGACCCCTCCGCTGCCGCGGGCAAGATGTTACGGACAAACCCAACAGCTTCGGCTTCAGGGACATTCCAACTAACAACTGTGCCAGAGGGGAATATGAAGATATCTCCCGGCCCCGGAAAGGCTACGTTATACGCTCGTTCCGCAGTCTGCACGTGTATGACTTGCGGGAACAAGCCGGTTTGGTACGGGTCGAGTTGGTACCCTTGGTCCTGAACGAGTTTGGCAGCAGAAGTGATATCGTACTGCTCCGCTGCGCAGTATGCCGTGACTGTCTACTCAATTGCATGTATTAGCTAGTTCCTTACAGCTGGCCTAGGTCCGTACCTTGGTCGCGACATCTGGGTCAACGAAGCGCTTGTTGCCCTTGCCTTTCACAAGCCCGCCCCTCGATCTCTGGGCCTCTACCGCCACTCGCCGGAGGGATGAGGTCTTGGCCACGCTCTTCCTCGGCTTCCGGTGGTCCTGCTTCCCAGCCGAGTCGCGAGCGTCTTGGTCGGAGGAAGGAGAAGGCAGTGGCGTCTCCTCCTTCTGCAGTTGCTCCTGTTTTCTGCACACACTGCCTGAGTGCGAAAAGGCTCGCCGAGAAGAGGCGCCTGATATATCCGGCTCGCGGCATTGGCGGAGTGTGTAGGCTGGCTGAAGCCTGGGGGAGTTGTGGGCGACGGTGGAGACACAGCTCCGGGTCAAGCAATTCACGGCATTTCTGCGGAAGAAGAGCATTGCCGGACAGAGGAGGTGCTGTATCGAGTGCGCATCTGGCTCCGGGAGACACGTCAATGGGGTTGGATGCGGTGGATGAAGCTTCTGCTTGTGCTGCACAATAAATTAATGGATCATCCCTGGCCGAGGCGTGCAGGGGTCTCAGCGTCGACATCACCGCCAACATGGCCTCCGCATCACCGCTCCCGCGCACGCGTTGGCTGAGCTTCTCTCCGTCGCCGCGATCCATGCATCCAGCATGCCAGCCGATCCGCAAGAGACTGAGGCCGCCAGCGCGCCCCCCGACGACATGCTTCCCCCCCGCGCTTCCAGCCACGGTCGAGACTCCACTGCCAGCACCGCGCAGGCCACTGACGATGACGACGAGGACGACGAGGAAGAGGAAGAGGACGCAGACGAGGAGCCCAAGCTGAAGTACACCCGGCTGACGTCTAACTTGGGCTCTGTCTACCGGAATGGCGATGCGACGAGCTCCTTCATGGTTGCGGGGGACAAAATGGTATGGCGCGCTGCTTGGATGGTGCTTGATTGATATACCGTGAATACTAAGTGCTAAATAGATCATGGGAACACACAATGGCAATATCGTGAGTGATGTGTCTAGCTTCGCGCAGCCTAAAAACAAATTCGCTGATTAGATGCAGCATGTCCTCACTATCCCGTCCTTCCAGCCCTTGCGCCTATACAGCGCCCATACCGCGTCTGTCACCGCCGTCTCCGTGTCTCCGTTCCCGCCGCCTCTTCCGTCTGTAAGGCCCGATGTCCCCCCCAGCCGGCCAGTCGAAGCACCGGGTACTCCACAGAAGGCACCCTCAGTATCAGCCGGCCAGACGGCGTCGCCGCGAACCCCACGACAGCCACCTGTTCCCTCTACCCCATCAAATTCAATATTCATAGCCACCTCATCCATAGATGGCCACGTTTGCGTGTCGTCGCTCGTAGATCCCAGGGATGTTACGTTACGGAACTTTGCGCGTCCCGTACAAGCGGTAGCGCTATCACCGGAGTACAAATCCGACAGAACGTATCTATCGGGAGGCTTGGCTGGCAATCTGATTCTCACTTCTGGTGGTCAACCGGGCGTGAAGGCTAATGCGAACACGAACAATGCTGCGGCTGCAGCTCAGGGATGGCTAGGGGCGATCGGGTTCGGTGGCAATTCTGGACGAGACACGATTTTGCATTCCGGGGAGGGCGGCATCAGCACGATCAAATGGTCGCTCTCTGGAAAGTACGTGGTCTGGGTCAACGAGCAAGGCATTCGGATCATGCGGACGAATCTACAGCTGGAAAGCGCCGATTCAGACTTTGCATGGAAGCGTATAGGATTCGTTGATAAGCCAAACCGCCGAGCCTGGGAAGAGATGGCTGGTGTCTGGAAAGCTCGAGCGGACTGGGTAGACGACCAAGCCCTTGAGGTTGACGATGACTTAAATGGACCGAGTGGAATTGGGAGCGCGACAAAGGCCGAATCCTCGCTGCCTCACAGGCGCCCTGACAAGCAGCAGAATGGGACCAAGAAAAAGAGAGTCGAGAAGCTGGTGGTTGGGTGGGGTGATGCCGCTTGGGTGATCCACGTTAACCCAGGAGGCGCCGGGGTGGGTAAGGATATTGGAGAAAGATCTGTTGGCAGCGCCGACATAGTACATTTGTAAGGATTTCTGATATTCAACGTGGACCATACTGATTCTGTGGCCAGCTTACGATTTGAGGACTGTATTGTTTCTGGGATTTCGCTTTATACCCCTTCCTTGCTTCTTGTACTTGCTTACCGGACCCGCGATGACGACGACAACCCCATTACACCAACTGCCGAAACGACCCCACGCAGAGGAATGCACCGCCGCCACAATGGACTGTCTCCTGAGCTGAAATTAATCGATGCGGCCACCTCCGATGAAGTTGAGGTGGATATGCTCAACGTGAGTCGGTTCGAAACTCTTTCCTCGGCCGATTACCATTTGAGCACTCTTTATGTTCCCCATCCAAAGGCCATGACGCCTGCTCAACGAGGTGCGTTGGAAGCTCTTGGCGGAGGCTTGTGGGATGCTGGCGTTAGTGCGGCTCGTATATTTAGTTCGGGTGCGAGCGTCATCAGCCTTCCTAGCAGTGGCGACAACGGTAAAGCAACACAGTCCTTGGAGTCTAGCAGCGGTGTGAATTCTTCTTCTCCTTTCATGGGGAAGCGACTACAGGACGTTCATCCGGCTGCAGCCTCCGCTGGATTGAAAATCTTCATCCAAAGCCCTTTCGACTGTGTCCTTGCTGTCAAACGTGACCTCGCGGACCATTTCAACTGGGAACTAGAGCATGAAAGATACCAGGAGGCGTGGGAGCTCGTTGATGATCACCCCGAAATTATCACGGCATCGTTCAGTAGACCTGCAGATGCGTCTCCTAGCGGCACGCCAGTGAAAACTCAGGGAAGCCTTGTTGACTTCTTTGCCGATGACACAGCTTCCCAAACGACAGTGTCAGCAGTTCGAAGTCATAACTCGGCGGTCGAAAAAGAGAAGCGGCGTATCGGTGACCTCTGGGTCAAGCAGCTTGTGTCTGCTAAAGACTGGAAGACAGCAGGAAAAGTCGCCGGCCGTGTGCTTGGAACATCTGAGAGGTGGGACCACTGGTTCTGGAAGTTTGCTCAAGCAAATCGGATCGACGAGATTGCACCATACTTGCCCACGAAACAGATGCATCCACCAATTCCGTCCTTGGTATATGAGGTCGTGCTAGGTCACTTCGTGAACCGCGATAGGCTAAAACTCAAAGACTTTGCCGATACTTGGGACTCGTCTCTGTTTGACATCAACAGCGTAGCTGAGGCAATCAAGAAGAAGCTGTCCGAAGGCGAGATTACGGAGGACTCTGTGGAAGGCGGCGAACAAGCGAGAGACTGGCGCATCCTACAAGACGTGCTCGCCAAAATGTATTTGTCTGGTGGCCGCCCAAGGGAAGCGTTAAAATGCTACTTCCGCCTTCAAGATGCCGACGCTGCTATGAGTCTCATTCGAGACCATCATCTTTTGGAGGCAATCAGAGACGACATTCCTGGATTCATCCTGCTTCGAGTGTCTAGGGAACAAATGGAATCGGCCCCAATGCACGACTTACAAGAAGCGTCGATAGAGGCAATTCACCTCTTAGTGACGGAGGCTAATCGTGGAGTTGTGCCCGCGCAGGAGGTTGTTTCTCAGCTAGAGAGCAAGGGTCTGTCATTTCAGCCGTTCCTCTTCCTCTATCTTAAGTCGCTTTGGAAGGGCGAAGGCAGCGAAAACAAAGGGAGCACCACTGCTGATCGCGTTGCTGCCGATGGCCTCAAGATGATGGCTGAAGATTTCGGCGATCTTATTGTTTCACTATTTGCGGAATATGACCGATCGAACCTCATGGAGTTCCTACGTTCATCCCAAAGCTACAACCTCGACAAAGCCTCCGCCGTTTGCGAGGGCCGTGATTATATACCCGAGCTGGTGTAAGTATATCTTGATGGCACATACTTCAATCAAACTAACCACCAATTTAATAGGTACATCCTCTCTAAAACAGGTCAAACGAAACGTGCACTTTTCCTCATCATCAACACCCTCGCAGATGTGTCTCGTGCGATTTCCTTTGCCAAGGAGCAGAACGACCCTGACCTTTGGGATGACCTACTGGACTACAGTATGGATAAACCGCGATTTATACGGGGTTTGCTAGAAGAAGTCGGTACGTCCATTAACCCTATCACTCTCGTGCGCCGCATTCCTGAAGGCCTCGAGATTGAGGGCTTGCGAGAGGGCATAGGAAGAATGGTTAGGGAATACGAGATCCAATTCAGCATATCAGAGGGAGTAGCACGAGTACTAAGGGGAGAAGTGGCACAAGGCATGGACATATTGCGGTCTGGGCAGAAGAGGGCGGTAAAATTCGACGTCATTCCTGCGGCTGACGAGCCTGAAGAGAAGACATCCAACGTTGAGCAGCTACATCTAGTCAAATCAGACACAAGCGCTAAAGACGATGCCTCGAAGTCCTTCAATCCATCGGCGCCCTCTGAGCCAACGCAACCGCAATTGGAAGGGCAGGCTGGACCTGGTCACTGCACTGCTTGCCATCGCCCCTTTTCTCTCCCCGGGTCCCTTCCATCAACTATCAATGCCGACGATGATCTGGAACCAAGTCCTATCCCTCCCTCGCGAGACACTCTTGTTGGCTTTGCTTGTGGCCATGTTTATCACCTGTCGTGTCTCCTGCCCAAGACCTCTGCGTCAGCTTCAGTAGCTGCAACGCTGCAGGCGCGCCTAGCGAGAGATGCCGACGAAGACGGTGGGTGGGGGCGGAGTGTAGGGGCAAAGGTTTCCCATGCGCATGTCATCAAAGGGGCTATTGGGAGGGGGTGCGTGGTGTGCTTTGCGACGGAGGAAGAAGAGAGCAATACTTGAGATCAAGGACACTGAGTGCTGGTCGTCACCTAAATAGGGAGGGGCAACTGTATATACGGTGTATGTCCGTGATCTTTGTTATGCATTTGTTGGGTATGTGTGTTTGATCAACATTCTAGATAGCATCGAGAGGTACCGGTGGTTGTATAGATACTATTACATGGGAGGAATGTGTTCAAAATTAGAAGGTGGAACAGCCAATGCATGTCAGATATATAGAGAGGAGGCTTTTCTCCTCACGTCAATGCAGGCACACCTCTTACTCAGTTCCAGATGACTACTATTACTCGCCAGTGTCGGGCTCGGTAGACCACGTGATAGACATCGTACTCAGACAAAAGTACGCGCACAGTCTGCTACTGCTGCGATGCCACACCAAAAGGCATTGGGAGCAAGTACGGTAATTGTCCTTCTGTATACTGATAGAAGAGGTTATATACGATGACCTGGCGAGTTTACAGATCGTTCAGAATGAACCAATTATATATCGTTTGGATTCCGAGACAGTCTCAGGACCTCAAAAGTGATATCCAGGTGTACTTAGACTCATGAACTACTACTGTACGCGTAAATGGGAAGTATTTTAAGAGACTAACAACATCACTAGGATTCACAGAACTGAGTTTACCAGTAAGGAGTTCAATTGACTTAGCTATTTAGCAAGACAATGTAATGTGACCTCCAATGACTTCCAACCCAAACACATAGAGTCGGAAAATTCTCAAAAGTAAGAGCCTGATAGTGCAAAACCATCAATCATGAAACACCCAAGAGTCGTATCGTAGACCTTGCCCCATTATAACCCTTGGATGATGCACTGATGTCCCAAAGCTATCGTCCTACTATCCACTAGCTCAAGCCAGGGCAGCAAATGCACCGTTGATGACGACACCGGCGAGGATGAGCCGGGCCATAAGAGAGTCGGACGTCATTGTCGGGACGGCAGCGCCACTTGAGGACACGGTCGGCACGTCAGGCTGGGTTGAAGTGCCGGGCACTTGAACGCTCGCTGTCGAAGTTGTGCTGTGGGTTGCGGTAGTGTGCGATGGGGTAGTGGCCGAGATCGACAATGGAGTGGTGCCAGAAGCGACCGATGTCGATATAGCCGGAGCTGGCGGAGTAGGAGCTGGTTCAGAGACCGTGACCGAGGATTGCGGAGTCTCGCCGGCAGGAATGCTGGCAGAGCCTGAAACGGTAATCGGAACGACCGGTGGAACGACGACTGAGGCCGACGGCGGGGGAGAGCTGCTCGAGGGGACTCCGACCGGTGGAACGACGACTGAGGGGAGAACTGGAATCGGAATGCTGGCGGCAGAGCACCAGGTGGGAGCGACAGTGACCGTGACCGTGACAGTCGATGTTGCGCACTCTGTGAGCTTGTTAGCTGTGGATTTGACGAGGGGGTCAAGGACAACAAACCGGAAGCCCAGCGGGGTTCGTTCTTGACACCTGTGAGGGACAAGTCAGAAATGGTTCAATGAATGCTTCCTGGGCCTCAGGCAGTGGTGCCACGCTCCGGAAGGATAGTGGGGCGTTGCACATACCTGCAGCGACGAGGCCAGCGAGGCCAGCGGCCAGAATGGCGGCGATCTTGATAGCGTGCATGTTGGCCGTGATGTTGGCAGTGAAGTAGGATGTACTTGCTGTGAATGTATGAGAAACTGTTGCAAGCAAGAAGATGTTAGCTGACGCTGCTGAAGGTATGCCGTAGACGATGCACGAGGTAAGGCGGGTGTAGCGGATGGTGAGAGGAAGAAGAGTGCGGCAGCGGAGGAAGGCCTTTATAGCCGGCTGCCAAGCCAAAGTGCAAACGCAGCAAGCCGGCCCGGCAGCCGGTGACAAAGGCAGCAGCAGCGGCGACGAGCTCCTCACTCGCTCGCAAAGGCTCGAGCTTGCAGCTGGTGGGCTGGCTCCTGGCCCAGCATCAGTGCTGCTTCTGCCGCTGTGAGGGGGTCGGGGGGCTCTTCACCCGGGAGGGGAAGCTGCAGGCCTTTGAGGAGCAAGCTCTTGCTACATCTCCATATCCTGATACAGATTGAAGTGCGTGGAGCAGAGCAGACGCTGGCCAAACTTGGGAGCATACCGATGTCTTTCCGAGCAACGCACCCCTTCCAAGCCTGAGTGAGCCTTTTTCGTAGCACTATGCCATGCTCTTACCCCCGTGGAGGCTACTCCTGCGCTGCGAAGACACTTGCCTGCCGCCGTCCAAGCTGGGCACGAGGGTGGCTGCCGTTCGTGGGCTCGTCGTCCGAATCGGGTTAGCGCCTAACGGCGTCTGTTTATCAGGGCCTCTTCCTCGCCCGCCACCTCTTCCTCTGCCTCACCCAACTTTGTACACTCGCTTCAGCTGCTTCAATTCTCGCTCGGTGCTTTCTCTGGTTGACTGTGCTCGGCCAACAGCTCGCGTGCTCCTCCCAGCTACACCCGACCGCCACCAATCAGCAAGATGCAGCTGTCCAAGATCGTTGCCGTCGTCGGCAGCGTCGCCGCTATGGCCGTGGCTCTTGCAGTCCCCGATGGTAAGGCTCCGTCCATTCCTGCTCTGCCGTCCGAACCGACACCACCGGAGCCTGCTAGGACGCTGCTGCATGCTCAGCTGGCGCTTGAATTGCCTTGGTCGTGTGGACGGGATGGGAGCCCTACCAGCACGAGAACAACTCGACTCACGCTAGAGATTGTCCCATCTTGCTCTCGAAAGCCCTCAGCTAATCCGTCTTGTGCTCCAGATGTGTCCGCCCGTGGCAGCGATGTCGACGTCCTTGTCCAGGTCTTCGAGGTGATGTCGACCAGCACCGTCTATGCGACCCACACCTTCACAGTTACGAACTGCGCGCCCCAAGTCTCCCAGTGCCCTGCTCACTCGACCGCCGTCGTGACCTCCACGATCGCGGTCACCACTACCGTGTGCCCGGTCAAGGTTACGTCGTCAATCACCATCACTCGGTCGCCGAGCGCCAGCCCTTCAAGTTCACTGCTTGTTTCCAGCAGCTCCGTCAACACGCCTTCCTCTAGCAGCGTCTTGATTTCAACCCCATCCAGCAGCGCTGTCGTCTCGACTCCATCCAGCATCGTAACTTCCACCTTGTCGTCCAGTAGCGAGGTCGTCTCGTCTCCGTCCAGCAGCGTGGTTATCCCGACTCCGTCGTCCACCAGCGAGATCGTCCTGTCTTCATCAAGCAGCCTGGTCATCCCGACTCCGTCATCCTCCTCCTCAAGCAGCCAGATCATCTCGACTCCGTCATCCTCCTCCTCCAGCAGTCTGGCAACACCATCTACCCCGGCTTCCCCATCTAGCTCCTCCATCGCGAGCACGACGTTCCCCATCAACTCGCCGCTTGTCCCATCTTTCCCTAGCAGCGTGGCTTCTTCAAGCAGCGTGGTGACCCAAACCCCGCCGGCATCCTCTACTAGCTCTTCCGTCGCCAGCACGACTTATCCAATCAACTCGGGGCATATTCCAAGCTCTTTCAGCACAGTTGCTCCAACCCAGACAATCAGCTACAGCACCACGAAAATTACGTCTACTCTCACCCATGTGATTACGCAGACGCAGACGCAGACGCAGACGCTCTCCCCCAGCACTCGCTCTAGCATAGCTACCGGACCAGTCCAATCATCAAAATCGATCACATCCTCGTTACCATTCTGGGCTAACACAAGCATTGCCACTAGTTCTGGCACAACTCATCACCCGATTCAGACGACTGCGAGCTCAATTCTGGGGACCAATATCGTCACGGCGCCTTCTGGGTAAGTTGTCTCCTCATTTTCTCTTTTCCTGCGTTCATCTTCGTGGAAGCCCGATTCCACCGCGTACTGATATTTTGCGCTTTAGGTTGCCCACTGCCTCCACCTCCAATGGAACAACATTCCATCCTACCCAGGTTCCTACTCAGACTCCATACTATCAGAACAGTGGCAAGGCGATCGGTGCAATCGACGGGATGGTGTTGGCTGTGCTCTTCGCAGCAGCCATCGTCCTGTACTAGGGTGCAACGTCTTGTCGCTTATGATGGAGACACTGCCTGAGGCTGGTATGCCGGCTGAGTGATGGGGATTCAAGAAGGAGGTTACTGTTTACTCTTGCAGATTACATGACCTGTCGACATGGCTGCTTCAGCTTAAGGCTATCGCATACTTACATCATCGATGTATGATCTTGTGGTGGACGGTCTCATCATGTAACTGGACTTCTTTCCCAACACATGATTCAGATAGAAGGCCGCAATAGCAAATTACCAATAAAAGGTTCGATCGGCCAAAACAGAAGCTCGCTATGCAGTGCCATGAGCCGTTCTACTCTATTCTAAGAGCCCTTTGGTGATGGTCGTAAGACAACGTAGAGGTGTTGTGGGAACAAGCTTTTTGTTTCAGCCCGTGCTGGCTAACCGTGTTTGCCTGGTCAAACGCCCAAGCTTCGGTACCAGAAGATCTCAAAATCATGACACCACTCACCACGCTTCCGTCTACAAGACTTACGTCCACCCAAAGGCCACCGCAATTGAAGCCTTTGATATGATTTCCTGTGCTTCGATGGCTGGGGCTAAGGAGCTGAACATTATCAAGAATTGACTACGAGGCAGCATCATGAGTATACTTTGTATGAGCTCGGTATTCCATCTCCTTCTACTCTCTTATGTCTAGTTCCCTGATGACCCAGTAACCAGCGTAGTCGACGTATAGCCTTCGTCTAGATTTCCTTTTCATACCACAGCCCATCGAGTCTGACTCGAGATCACAATCCGCATTCAAGCAATGGCTTCTTGCTTTAAACTCCTTCAAACGCCTGAACGCCGTAAATCCACCGCGCTCCTGTACTAAACAAATGCGTTACATTTCAGGTCCATGATCATCCGCTCAACAATGCGATTAAAGATGCGACGTAGCACCCCTTCCGCAGGTAGGACATGGAGACGTAGTCCTGGAGCTCCATAACGACGAAGACGACGATACCGAGCCACCCAAACTCGCAGGCCTCGATGGTCTTGAGGAGTCGGCACTAGGCTTTAGTTGATGTACGTTTGCAAGCGCTATTGACAAATCAGTCATTGTACTAGGTTGGGTACTTATGTTAGACTCACAGGTATTGATGGTAGTTTGTTCTGGTGTGCTGCAGCATCCCTGATACTCGTCCTCCAGCTTCTGCTGTGCTTGCGGCTTGTTTGTCTCCCGCCATGGCCAAATTGGGCCGTCCCAATTGTCCCAGCCATCTTCGTACGCCTTGATGGTAGCCTTCTCCTTCTCGAAGGCGGCGGCGCAATGGGAGTCCATTGCAAAGCGCTGGGCACGACAGTGACCCATGCAGCAGCCGGCGTGGCTGCGCACATTTGGTTCGTTGGTCATTTCTGATGTTGGTGTCGGAAAGTTTTTGGTTGATTGAATCGACGACCAATAGATGATGTCGATGATAGCAGGTTGTGTTGATCTCGTCTGAGGTCTGATTGTTGATTCGAATTGATGCTTGATGGTTATGGACTCCCTTCAGGACGACTGCGAGACAGCCTTTATAGCACCGCGCGGTCGTGGTGTACACTCAGCCGCGATCTGTCCACCGTGGAAAGTGCTCGTCGCATTAACTCGAATTCGATTATCATACGTCCTGTCATCCTTGCGATCACGCAACAAAATAGCCGGGAATGAAGCCCATTCGTCGGAGTGCCAGGGGCGCAGCTAGTGGCGCGGTGTGTCGCTCACCTCACGCCACCTTTTCAGCCCTACCTTGATAACACCTCGAGCGAAGATTTTCAACGAGCAACCCCATCAACGTGACAGCAGTTTCCATGAGTTGTGAGATACGGTGTGTGTCTCTCTCTGAGGTCTGGCGGTAAGTTTCGAGGTTAGACTCTTTCCAAGCTTCAATGCACAACCTTGGAAGTCGAGATGGTACCTTTGTAGCTTGGCAGGTGACGATCTGATGATTTGGCGCTCCCGTCAGAAAGAGCTGTATCATTTGAAACGAGCGCTAAAATGTTGTTCTGCAGACTACGTAGATTTTACTTAGACGCATCATAAGATTGTTCGAGCTCATTCTTTAAGTCGCTCGTGGGGTCGCGTCTAGATGCGCGGACGCCGC
Organism: Mytilinidion resinicola; assembly: GCF_010093595.1. Lineage (NCBI taxonomy): Eukaryota > Fungi > Ascomycota > Dothideomycetes > Mytilinidiales > Mytilinidiaceae > Mytilinidion > Mytilinidion resinicola. Next base: position 239,285 of record NW_022985461.1, on the reverse strand, counting down.
CGAAAGTGGCGTGTTCCTGCGACTCGACCACCTGCGTACTCTGCCCCCACGCTTGCGTGGGAATCCAGACTACCGGTTTCTGTGCTTCGGTGTGTTTTACGAAGGTTCGAGCGTTATATCCTGTCTTGCCGCAGCGCCTACAGCGCGCTTGCTGCCGTGTACTTCCACCCAGGCGCCTTCTATTTTAACGCATTTCGCCCTTAATTTATTTATTAGCTTCCTTTTAAGCAATTATTTTAGAGCCCTATACCTTTATTAGAACTTCTTACCTTTAAATTCGCTTTTTTTTACACTTTTTACACTTTCTAGCGGCCTTATTTACCTTTTAAAGGCTTATAACCTAATTATATAATAATATAGCCCTATATATCTATACTTTAGCGCCTCTAATAAGTAAATTAAGCAACTTAAAAATTATAGTAGGAAAGCTATTTTAATATATTTAAATATAATTATAAATTAATACTAATTAAGAGCCTAGCTTAAAAGTATTACTTAGTATTTTTAATTCCTATTAAGCTTTAAAAGTACTGCCTTTAGATTAAGCGGTATAAGGCTAGCGCCTTAAAAGCTTACGCAGATATTACTTTTTATAAATAAGTTGTTAAATACTATTTTAAAAGCTAGTAAGAACTTAAGCTTTATAATATAGTTAATATAGTTACGCACTAGATCCTTAATTTAGCAACCGTACGCTTTTTTTTAATAGCGTAAAACAGCCTATATTAAGCAGCTATAATAAATATAAAGTATATAGTAGTATATATTGGCACCGCAAGCCCGACAAGCAGCCTGTACGAGGCGGTGCTACGAACCTGCTCCTACATTGTAGTGAGCAGAGCAGATGCTTGAGGCACGATGGAGCTGGTGATGGCGTTGTGGCCGTTCGAAGGCCTCCAACCGGACGACGACAACAACGAACCGCATCACCAGAACAGAGGAACAATCATCAAAATGGGTATGAAAACCATCCGACGTATGTCTACTTGTGTAGGAAGCAAGCCGAACGTGGAGCCGATGCCTAGGCGTACGACAGGACACCTCTGGGGTGGCGATGCAGAGTTTTCACCCTCCCCTTTATCGAAGCTCTCGTTAACTGATGGTGTCTACAGTGCCTACAGCGTTATCAGAGTTATTGGCGGTTAATTGGAGGACCTTAAACAGCGTGGTGCTTGCAGCCTTTGCCTAGGGGATAGCATTCTTATGGCGGTCAAGTGGAGGACCTCAAACAGCGTGGTGCTCGCAGCCATCGACAATGCCTGTAGGCGCCCATCAGCACACGAGGAAGCCCGAAGCTCCTGAAGGGAGATGGTTACAGCCAGCATGGTGGGGGTAATGGAGCCGTCCGCCGGACAGGTAGAGGGAGGAAGGACGACAGACCGGATGATTTCCAAGCAGATGCAATCCCGATGACGCGCTGCGAGGCGACGACGCCTGACCGACCCGGCTACAACACGACACGCAGGGTGGACACGAGTGCTGGGGCAGCAGCTGGATATACTTGAGGACGGGCATAGCAGGCAGATGGGAGGAGGAAGATGGATGCTCCATCTTGGTTAGTGGGAGGGAAACGTCGAAGTATGCTGCCTGGCTAGGGGTATATGGATGACAACTCCTGCAAGACACGGTCGGCCTTGTGAAGGGGAGACTCTACAAGGTATCGCGAAGCAGCGTCAGCTGTGAGGCGAGGTGTGCAATGGCAGCGACAGCAGACACTGTCTGTACAGCCCGAGAGGACGGATGCGCGTGTCGGTCCATGAACAGGCAAGGAGAGGAGGATGACATGGGCTTAAGGAGCAAACTGGTGCAGGGGCGTAGGAGGAGGGCTTTGTCCACCTGAGTCCTCGAGGCCGGGTTAGGAGGTGAGCTTAGGCAAGAGTCCTCCAGCTAGGCTGGAAAGCGTGTGAGAGGGGTCGCGCCCTCTTGTTGTAGTGTAGACAGCATGCAATACAATCTGTACCCGCTGTCTTGCTGGCGAAGCGATTGTTCTAATAGGATGATAGGACACCTCTGTACCGGCCACGATGGAAGCCCTTGTTTCTGCAAACCGACAACCGGAACCGGAACCAGGAGGACCAGGGGAGTAAGAGCAAGGACAGTGGCGGTTTGGTTAGTGGATAGCGAGGGGTAGTAGCTGCACGGCGTTGAGTTGCTACAACGACCTCCATCTGCAAGACACGGTCGGCCTGTCGTCGTGAGAACGTCACAGGTAACGCGAAGGGGCTGCTGATGGGTCCGGTCTATTAGCAGCCGTGAGGCGTGGTATACAATGGCAGCGACAGTCAGCTCCAGGCCTTTATTTTGGACGCCTGGTGGACTCGTGATAGACGGCGGTCTATGGGGAGTGTGCAGAGTATGCTTGCGGCCTTCCCGTTCTGCTCCTCTCGTGCACGGCTGTACAGCTCCGGCTTGTACAGGGCCTCTACACGCTGAGGACGATAGGAGTGTACGCGCATACTCTGTAGCCTTCCCATTTTGGCCGGCTATTACATAGGGAGGAGGATCAACACCTCGCTGGTGACACTGTCTGTATAGCCCGAAAGGACGGATGCGCGTGTCGGTCTATTAAGAGGCAGAGGCAAGCTGCGAGATAGGCTTATGGAGCAAATCAGGGGTAGGCAGGCGGGAGAAGGTTTATCGTGAGCTGGACACCGTAGAAGCGCTCTGCGTGGAAAACTGTGGCAAGGAAGCTAGGCAGGTAGCTTCGCGTCCACTTGCTGTATATCTAGCTAGCTAGTTATATCTATTCCTGGTTAGGAAGACGCATCACGATGGCTTATTCCGTGGTGGACTTGATAGATCTACCACGTGTCCCCAATAGCTATACAACAACGAGAAGAGCGCTCAGCGCTATACACCGCAGAGGACGGGGTTTTCATCCGAACGCTGCATGGCAGCAAACGGTTTCTCCTTGTAAACTAGCCTAGATAGAACAGCTGCATGGACCCTAACGGGAGCTACACCAGCGTAATAGAATTTAATAATAATAATAATAATATTAGTAGGAACTTAGTATTTTCTACTATATTATACAGCTAGCTATTATTAAAGTTGCTTACTAAGTCGGCTAGTTACGCGTTGGCGTTGTTTAGATTAAATTCCTTCTGCGTGTTATTAATAGAATATAGGAATAGCTGGGGTAATAGGGCAACTATAGGCGTTACTCTATTAGCTTCCGGGTTAAGGGTGGCGTTGTAACGGGTCGTCTCTGCTATACCTTCCAAGTGTCACACACTAAGGCAGGGTATAGGTCAAGTTGTCGTCGGGGTGCAATAGTCTTCAAAAGGTGAGGCAATAATCAAACAGGATACAAGACGGGGTTGTTACTTCCGATAAGTAGTATTGGAGTCTTGAGTTGAACACGAGGTTCCTATCTATGCAAAGGAGCGTCCTTATATACCAAAAGTCCGTTCTAAGAAACCTACGTGCTCGTTGTGCTCGTTCACGAGCCGGGCGAGTCCGTCCTTCACCTGCTATTCCACGAGTTCATCGAGCCAGCTCGTTCCTGCTCGCTGTGAGCTTGACGAGCCATCACGTGACCCTGTCCTCGTGATGTCCTATTCTTAGATCGTTCCCATCCAGCAGTCCGTGGGGGAATCCAGGATCCCTATGCGTCCCACACGTGACCCCCTTGGTCCCGTGACCTGGTTCTGTGTAATCAGTCTTATCTGCTTGCTTGTCTCCGCGAGTGCCTCTGCGCTCGGGTGGTTCGTATTACGGGTTGTAACAGGCGTCTACTTATTCGGCTGCTAATATCCTTAGGTTAATAGCTGGTTCCTATAGTAATGTTTTTTATTATATTACTAGTATTATCTATTCTTCTATAGCTAACAGGTTGCCAGGCGCTTATATATCTAATATCTCCTGGGGTGTCGGAGGCTCTAGGGTAGTCTTTCTCGCCTATGGTATCGGGGCCTTAAACCTAGTAGGTACTTAGGCCGGGGGTTCTATAATAGGGGTGTCTAGTATTATAGTAATCTGGTTAGCGGCAGGGTTTCGAGTATAGCGGTGCGTTCGCCGTGCGCTGCTCTTCTTAGGGGGGTCGTCCTTTACAAGGACGGGCTAGTAGGTGTTCCGGACCTGTTTGGCTTGCTCAACTCTGCCCATCTCTTTCTTCCTTGCTGGGCAGGCGTTGCTCCAGGCTGTGTGAACACCTTTGCAAACTGCGCATGTTGGGGTAAAGCTTTCTACTCCCTTCTGCTTACAGTTCTTAGTTTCGTGTAGTTCAGCGCAATAGCCGCATTTTTGCGCTGCATTGCATTGGGCGCCGATGTGGCCGTATTTGTAGCACCGGAAGCATTGCTTTATTCTACAGGCACGGTTGTAGAGTTGGCAGACGTGGATTTGTCCGTCCCAGACCATCCCAGCGTAGATGATGGCGTTGGCCATTTCGGGGTCTTTGAATTCTACCATAAGTGAGGATGCGCGTTTGAGGGGGAATTCTTAAGTCAGCCATCCTATGAACGAGATCTCTGCATTAGGGATAACTGTATAGTTGTCTGCAAGTATCTGTTCGATAGTTGCTTTTTGGTCCTTGATGTTGATGGAGTTTGTAGAGATACCGTGAACGATGACGCCGTAGGTTGGTACAATGAGTTCTGCGTGCTCTCCAAGACCGCTGATCCATCCTTGGCTCTCTTTGAGTTTCGTGGCTTCTGCTGTCGACGAGGTAAAGACCTGTAAATCGCCGCTCTTGAGCTGATGGGCAGCGACTACTTTGACCGATTTGGTGGCGGCGTTGTCGTGAATGGACGTCTCTATTTGATTCTTTATCTTGACGGCAGGGAGCGTCCGAAACCTCTGGGCCACTGCGGGGTCCTTGATTTTGACTGTTACTGCTCGGTCCTTGTATGCTGTGACTGTGGATTGGGCCTTGGAGTCCTGTGTGCGCTGTGGAGGATAGGATAAATGGGCTAGGACGAAATGTGTCCCAGGACGAACAGGATCACGTGCGACACGAGTCAGCAGTGTCGTTTGCGAACTCCAGGAGTTTGCAAATGGCAGAGTCACGTGCAGCATGAGTCAGCGCCATTTGCGATTGCACTACTACTTGCTTGCAGGACCCACGAGCAGAACGATCGCGCGACCAAAACGATCGCACGACCAAAACGGTCGCACGTCCAAAACGATCGCACGAGCAGAACGATCGCACGATCCGCCTGCTCGCACGATCCATTAGCTCGCACGATCCATTAGCTCGCACGATCTATTAGTTCGTATGATCCACCTGCTTGCACGATTCCCCAGCTCGCACGCTTCTTGCACACTTGGCGCCTTTTGGTCACCACTATCATCATCATAAATCCTATTGAGGGGCATCCGCAGAGAGACTTTATGTTGGGATGCCCCCACTAATCTCATATTGGACTAGCTCAACAGTAACAGCCAATCGGTCGTCACAAGGGATTAGTACCAGGTAGCGGGATCCTGTTCCTGCATGATTAGAGAACAGAAAGCGGGAGCAGAACGATGTCTAGAAAAAACTTGGGGTGTGCGGTATAGTGTACGGCCGTTATAGATGAGAAAATATAAAACGGGGAGGAGAGTGGATTGTCAAGTGTGCGGATATCCAGAAATAGAAACGCGAATCCAGTCCGTGCGGGAGCCAATCCCCTGCGGAACCCAATCCCCTGCGGCTCAAAATCCCCTGCGATTCTTCAAACCATACGCCTTCTACTCCCGCACGCCTTTCCCTCCCGCACGCCTTCCACTCCCGCACGCCTTGCACCCCCGCACGCCTTCCAAGTTCTTACGCTGGCCAGCCCCGCACGGGATTATTAGACGTGTGGGTCTTGTCGAGATGCGGGGTCCGGTTTGTTGAATATTACGGTGGCTGGCAGCGAATATTATGGTGGCTGAGACTACGTACATACAGCCCACTCTGCCCTGTCCATAGCAATAACAATAAGAAGAACATCATCTATCTCAACAAATCCCCTCACCGCACACTCCATGATCCCGTACGGGACGCAATACCGCACTCCCCTCGCGTTTTCTGCATTCTCCTCACTGCACACTCCATGATTCCGTACGGCCGTACGGGCCCGCACCCCCCTCCCATTTCCTGTATTCACCTCACCGCACACTCGATACTCCCGTACGGGACCGCACTCCCCTCTTGAATAAAGCGCAAATGGTTGTAACACTAGCCGCTGAACAGGATGAGTGCTCTAATAAAATTAAGCCGATTTAACGCTACACCAGACTCTCCCATTTAAGTAGCTGACCTGCCATCGAATTTCCTAGTAGACTTGCATCACTATGCCCGCAGATTGGAGACCAGACATACCCCTAAGTACATACATTAGAAGCCGTCAGGCCCAACATTATGTTCCTAATATTAGTCGAGCGGAGAAGCATAAATGCAAGGTCGTCCATACCCGAGGACCAAGATCTACAGCCCACCCAAAGCGCATTATGTATGAGGTTAAGGGGTGCCTGAAGTACAAAGGTTACTCTTGCAGAAACTAGCAGCGCACGAGAATGTCGGATTGGAGTCATTCGTGCCAGAAGCTAACCTCAATCAATTCAAGGCGGATACAGCCCAGGCAATTCAAGCAACATGGAATAGGCGTATTCTCTAGACCTTTGGCAAGATGACACCAATCCCATATGTCACGACAAATATTTTCCTGACGGCGAACTCCCGCGTATCTTGCTGGACTTAAGGTCTGGGAAATCAACCTATATTTAGTTAGCGTAGGTTCCAAATATATCAATTACTTCCACATGTAACTAATGATACGGGATTAGAAGTTAGGTCGACTGTATGGCCTATTTTGAGGCTAGAACTTGGCTAGCCGAATTCTGAGCGGCTAACGTCCGTCCCTGGGTCGAGAGACGCACCCCATCGGGAGACGAATCATAGGTACTTTGAACTCAAGCGACTCTAACTCTGTGAACGCATCGAGATTTCCCATAATTTCGCATCAGTCATGTTGTGCGGCCACTCCCGAGCACTCCTTACCCGGCTACTCCGAGAATTACGATCGCGTCGTCGCCTTCGCGCCCGGTAGCGGAGAGCATCCTTTCAAAGTGTATCAAGACCTCTCGACCCACAGCACCACCATCAAGCTCTTTTCGCCTTTTAAACTCATAGAACGGTTGATCTGGGTTTCCCAGTCTCACTACAATGCTGAGAAGTTATTGTCAGCCTTGTGGCGGGCGTGGCGCTCTGTGTCGTACGGCGTCGCCACATCGGTTGGTACCTCATATTAAGCGATCAAGGATCCCTGGTCAAGGTAAAGACGGCTCGGCACATCCCGTGTAATAATTACGGTGTATCGTATCTTACATGATACCAGCAAGTCAAGCCTGTGGCTGTTGCACCTGTAGCTGTTGCACCTGTGGCTGTTGAGCCTGTGGCTTATCACACGCGGCTGTTAGTCACACCTCAAAGCCATAAGCTCGGTCTAAGAACAGCGCTTGATGCAAAGAACGAATATTTCCCTTTCGCCGGCGACCTATAACTACAGATACGAGAAGATCTATACCGAGTACCGAACCGCAAAGCAGACACACTATGACCACCTCGAACCCAAGCTCTCTCACTCAGAGTTCGATGACGAGGTTGACGATTCTGACCTCCCCTCCGGACACATATGGGCCTACCCATGCAAGCTTCTCTCATGTCCCGACTATGGCAAGTCCTGGCAGCTGCGAAGCAGCTTTCTCGCCCATTTGCAGGATCGAGAGGCACATATATCCACAGCAACGACACCTGCCGCACGCCGTTCGATCGAGTTAGCGTGGCGGTATGCCACCGATCCCTATCTACCGCCTCGAGCGGCCCCATGTTTTCTTTCCCGAGAAGATCCAGACGAGCAAGTCTGGGATTACGGGTTTAAAGATGATACTGGCAAGGTCATAACTGACACGGGCACACTGAAGGAAATGGAAATACACAAGGCTGCACTACGCCAGGAAGCGGAGGAGAAGGAAGGTAACGATAACGGGCACAACGACTGCGAGAACGGTCACCGCAAGGCATGACAAGCACAGCAGAGAGACACCAAAGGCTGGTATCTGTCTCCATTTGCCTGTCTGTACGACCACTGCGCTGGAAATGCGACGAAGATCACTCTCTAATAATTACTATACAGCAACAGCTAGTTACATTCCGCATCCTCCGCTACCACATCCGCGCCACTGGGGCTCTCCATGGCTTTGGCGCAGTCTCATCCTCCTCAACCTGAGCTTCGCTCATCCGCGCCATTGGGGCCCTCGCTGGCTCTGACACTTCGCTCATCTGCGCAACTTTGGCCTTTGGCTCTGCCGCACCAGCTTCTTCCGGACTCCTGCGCTTCCGATCACGTTTTCCCTTGCGTGTCTCTGGTGCGTCTGCCTCTACAGGACTCTTGCGCTTCCGACCACGTTTTCCTTTTCCCTCCGCTTTGGCTTGTTCTTTCGCAGCACGCGCCGCTCGTGCTGCCTCGAGGTCCTCGTAGCTCATCACCTTCCCCACCCCCTTTGCCAATATTTCTGACTTGGTCGATCGTCGAACTTTGGCTTCGTCGTTAATTCTGCTTAAGAATCGAATGTGGTCCTGCTGGAGGACACCCTTGGCAAAGGATGTTTGCGCGGCTTTAACGAACTTGTGTAAGTGCCTCTGTAGGCTCTGTTTGCTCGTCTCATCAAGCACATAAGCATCCTGTTTCATAATCAGATTCTGCAGCGACATAAAAGCCTCTGCTGACACTAGAGTCGCGGGCGTTATAGGTGTTTGTAGCACTTGGTCTTGTGGACAAGGCCCCACCTTCGCCGCATCGGCTTTCGAAATGTTTATTGTAGGTGGAGGCTTTGGCATATCTCTGATCACTCTCTCTGGGTTGAATGGCACCAAACCACTTGCAGCAAAACCAGCCTAATGTTCTTAGACGTGAAAGCCTTTTCCCTTGCGGGGCTGTATAGAGTGGTGAAATGCTCCTTGCCGATTGTATTCACACCTCCTCGCTCTAGTCGATCAACCTGTTCGCGATAAGCTGCCTTTAATGGGGCAAACACTGCGACGTCACATGGCTGGAGCTTGTGGGAGGTGTGAGAGGGGAGCCGACACAGAATAATGTTGTTTTCAAAACAATACTCTAAGATTTCGAGGGTCTCGTGCGTCCCGAAGCCGTCGCAAATCAGCACCCGTGGTTTCTTGTTAGCTCGTTCCTTGGTTTGGGGATCAAATATACGCTTGAGCCACTCCAAGCTGATCTTGGAGTCAGTATATCCAGATTCGTTGCAAGCATACTGCCATCCGGGTGTGGGAAACATAGTCCAGTTGCTTCGATGGGTGGTGGCTGGCCAAATAATCATGGGTTTCAAGTACCTACCGTCAGCACTGATGCACTCGATCGCAGTCACCGTCGTTCGCTTGACACGCGCGCCTCTGTAGTCTCGCGTATCATCCTTACCTACAAGGACTTTGACGGAACCGGGCATGGAAAGCATAACTCCTGTCTCGTCCATGTTGTAGACATTCTCTACCAGAATGGCTGGATCTTGTAACACCTTTCTAATGACCTCAAACCAATCCGTGATCTTCTTATAGGTATTTTTCTCGTGACGGTTCCAATCCAGCGCCCTAAATTTTCTTGCTTTGAGTTCTGGATGGCGATTCTCCAGGGCCTTGGCCCAGTTCTTACCTGGAGGCTTAGGTGGCCTGTCCGGCGTAGGCCGCTGGCGGGTGGCACTGAAGGCTATTGAAGGTATATTTTTACTCGCACGGGTTGTCCAAGATTAGACATTTGTAACAAAAATTCAACGACGGCTTTATCTTCGGATGGGGTGAGATATTGTTGGCTTTGGGCCTTCTCTTCGATCGACCGTCGTCCGCGTTCACGGTGATGGAGGGTAGTGTGAGGGACCCCGCCATGATCTGCTGGGGCACGGAATGATTTAGGCACGCCAGGAGGAACGCTTTATGCTAGTACCAGACTGACTTTGTCCATGTTAGCTTACTGTGGTAATAGTAATAGGAAGGGAACGAGTGAAGCATGAAGCGAGCGCGAAGGGTGGGACCGAGCCTGACCCTGCAAGATGGGCCTCTTTTTGGGCCTGTCTATTTTCAGCCGCGCGCGATTCTTGAGCGGCATTCGAGGACAACCTTCAGAACAACTGTAGTAGTTTCAATTTGCATAGCGAGAGGTAAAGACTCGAAATTTAAGTTTCATTCAACGATCAAAAACTAATTATGTAACGTTAGCTTCCAAAATTTCAAATTACACGTGATCTTGAAATGACTCATCATTGGATAGACGTGAAATGTTGGCGCCAGGCGGGGCTTTGCGGGGAAAGGATGAAGACGGCGTCCACGCTAGACTGCTGGCATCGCTGCAAAACACTTAAATTCACAATCAAGCTTCACACATAACGGCTCATACACTATATCGATGTTCTAATGGGGTGAGTATACTAATTCAATCACTGTCATTGTTCATGTTTCGCTTACAAAGCAAATAGCAAGGCGTAACGTAATCCACAAGTTAGTGGCCCGCACAAGCTAGTGGCCCACCCAACCACGCTACCGAGGCCAAATATTCCGAATTACTCCACCACGAACAAATATATTTGATGCAGCTACATACTAGCTAGCTGCCTGCCGCCTAGGGCACGTACGTGCATTGTGTTCTGTTGATTCGCACATGCTGCACCTAGGTTTTGCTCGCTGTGGCCGCTCGGCCGGTGGCTCTGCTGCCTCCTCTGCTGCCCCTTCCTGTACAGGTTGTGCACGATCGGCTGCTTCTTCACCTGATAGAATACCCTTTCTAGCTATATACGTGCGCTTCCTTGCCTTCTTTTGTTTCTGGCGCTGATTCTCTATGCGCAGCTTCTCATTTTCGCTT
>NW_022985461.1:202782-227298 GCF_010093595.1 Mytilinidion resinicola | reverse complement strand
GATTTTTGGAGATAGCACCGCGTTGTGGAGGAATACCACGGGCGCGACGCGTAACCGTCTTTCTGGGCACATCGTATAGTTTCTCAACGCCTCGGAAGGATGTAATTTGGCCGGTCTTGTAGGCTTGAACGCCTAGAATAACTCTGCCTTCTTGAAAGATGGCTTCTTGTTGTTGTGGTGCTGCCATTGGGGTGGTTGTTGGACGACGCGTCGCGTGTTGAGTTGGGTGGGCCACTAGCTTGTGCGGGCCACTAACTTGTGGATTACGTTAACGTAGTTCACAAGCGAGCTGCCCACCCAAGCGAGCTGCCCACTTTGCCATACTCCCGACGCGTCTTGTAGCTACAACCTCAATGTCAACCCCACAACAACAAGAGGCCCTCTTCAAAGAGGGCAGAATTAATCTAGCTATTCAAGCGCACAAGCAAGGCAATTTTACAAGTTTTCGGAAGGCCACAGACACGTACGACGTGCCCCGAAGCACCGCCCTGGCGAGCCAAGCATTATTAACAAGAAATCATGCAAGCAAGACTGACGTGGCAAAAAGCCTACCTTGTGCCGGCAGACCAACAATACCAATCAAGTGTTCGTTGAGTTTCGTGGTGGCTGCAACCTCTAGCTCTTCCGCTGCGTTCTATTGGGCTTTAATTCCTATACGTCGACGGGCTGGCTATGCTGGTCTCCAATATCAGAATACTCCTAACGGAAGGGATATACTACCAGGTAGCAAGGAAGCAAAGTCAATAGAACGTATTGGGGAACATTGTTCCCCTCGGACTAGAAGGTTTATCCTGTATCCACCTCCTTCATTACCTAGTGCTACTGCTTGCGCGATTATAATATTAAAGGGCAGCCATGGGAATCGACGCCGACTTCTACTGTCTGGGCCGGCCTTTCTGGTGGGGTTACATTCGAATGCCGAAGCGGTTCCTCTCGATGTTGTGGGGCAGTGATGACGGGTGAATGCAGTTGAAGCGGGGAAAGCGGGGTTGAGGCTGTGCGCTGATTGATGAGGAAAGTAAAATGGATGAATATGCAACACTGATGTTCTTCTGTGTGCATGTTCACTTGTGGTCCTTTTGCCACCTGCTTGGTTTATGACGAGTGCGTGCTACGACGTTAGTTGGAAACGGTGGTCTGAAAGGTATTTTCTTGTTAAAGTACTAGAAGTAGTTATTTTCTATGAACAAGTACTTCTAGGCCTTCACTTAAGTTGGAAAACGCCTTCTTTAACACGAATCGCAGCTGAAACAAGTTTTATCCTTGAACCCCCTTTGTAGTTATGTCGCCCCCTCCCAACAAAGCCGATGCCGATGCAACGTAAGTATTTGTTGAGTTCTAAAGCCATCTAGTGCATCCAGCTAACCTCTCAACATATTAGATGGAAGTATATCGAGGCTGGCGTTCAGGGAATTCTGAAGCACCCGTCGGATAGGGGGGAAATGGACATGAAAACATGGATGGGACTCTACACAGCCGTACACAACTTTTGTACAGTACGAAAAGCAGTTGGCTCTAGCCCTACGCAAGGCTGCAGTCGCGGTAATCGCAGAGTAGGTGTGTCATTCGATTCATTCGATGCGGCTTTGATATCTGATAACCATCCCATAGCACACATTTTCGAAAAAGAACTATACGAGAGACTGAAGCAATTACTCGAAACACATCTCCAAATGATCCAGAACGAAGCTAGACGGTATTCGAAAGGGGCTCTCCTCGATTTCTACATTAAAGAACAGGATCGATATATAACCGCTGCCAAGCAGAACAACCACTTGTTCAGGTATCTTAACCGACACTGGGTGAAGCAGGAAATCAAGCAGGGAAGAAAAGACATTTACGACGTCTATACTCTACATCTCGTTCTATGGAAAGGGGTAATAGACGCTGCCACTCACGCGGGCGTAGCGGACGCTGTGACCCAGCTAATGGAGAGGCAGCGGAATGGAGAGATTATCGACGACACATTGATTGAGGGCATCCTCGACTCGTTTGGTAAATATTAATTCTAAATGTCTAGTACCATACTAACTATGTTAGGCCTGGATGAAGAGGTCCCCTTGGACGTATATTAGCTCCTGCTCTCTAATGGTATCGGCCCACAAACCAAGGATAAAGATGAATATGCACAGCGCTAGGGTTGGTAGCGACGGGGTTGTAGCAGAGAGGCGGATGAATTGATGGTGATCCAAGAAAAGCGGCCAGCCGGGTAATGAACTGGTCTTTAGAAAAGAGCGGCGGTCCGAGGATGATGGTAAAATGAATCATTTTGCTCTTCGAAAGCTCGCCGTACCGCAGTCGTGATATTGTAGTATTCGAAGCTAGGGCGGTTACGGTCCGCTTATCCCAGCATCCAGCTGTGCACTTGTTCCTTCCTCCTTCTAGGAGGGCTCGTGAACGTTTTTGATCTTGCGAGACTCAATCGAGTCCCGAGCCCCTCTCAAGGCTCCAAGCCAGCAACGCCCGCCGAATACTGATTCAAGGCCTCGACGACACCATTGGGGATCCATTTCGGATGATGGTTAGCCCGAAGGAAGTTTTAGGGACTGCCACTCGCTGCTTCAAGTTCTGGAGGAGGAATACGGCGGGTGTGCTACGGCAAGCAGTGCCAGGCTCTATCACGACGCTTTCCAAGTCAGCATCACGCATGGAGATCAGGCTCGGGCAAGCGTGTTCGCAGAGAGAGCGTATAAGGCCAGGGTTGTCTGTGAGGGTGAGGATAGCCCCGAAACGCAGAGGGTGAAGTCTCTTGCGTTGAAGCCATCAGAGCATAGCAGCTTTGGACTGTGAAGTGTAAGACGACGAGGGAAATGGTACCGAAGAGTTTGGAACACGGCGCAGTTTGAGAAGTAGTTGTTTGGAGAACACAGCTGAAAGGGGCAGTCGAGGATACCATTTTCGACCGGAAGCCTAACATCGAGGCAGTCAGAGCTATAATCTAGTTTGCGAAGGACAGGGGAAAGCTGAGGCGAACGAACAAGACAAAGCAAGCGTGATCAACCCTCGGGTAACTTAGACCTCATCAGTGCTCTACTGCGAGGAAGTCTAGTTAGGCTTAAGTTAGCTTTTCTTTTGCATGCGATTAGGCCACGGCAGAGGCTATTAATGCTTTTGCCAGACAGTCTTCCATTGTGCTAAATGAAATACAATACACCCTGCACATCGCTATGATCTGCTAGGGCACGGAATGATTTAGGCACGCCAGGAGGAACGCCTTGTGCCAGTACCAGACTGGCCTTGTCCATGTTAGCTTACTGTGGTGATGGTGATGGGAAAGGAACGAGTGAGGCATGAAGCGAACGCGAAGAGTGGGACTGAGCCTGACCCTGAAAGATGGGCCTCTTTTTGGGCCTGTCTATTTTCAGTCGTGCGCGATTCTCAAATTCTTGAGACTCCACTGGGCGGTACAGTATTCGAAGACAAGCTTCGGGATTACTGTAGGAGTTTCAATCTGCATGGCGAAAGGCAAAATTCGAAATTCGAGATTCATTCGACGATCACGAACTAATTATGTCGCTTCCAAGATTTCAAATTACACGTGATCCTGAAATGACGTAAAATGGTGGCGCCAGGCAGGGCTTTGCGGGGAAAGGATGAAGACGGGCATCCACGCTAGAACTGTTTTGCTAACTTAGCCCTCTCTTATTTTAGCTAAACTCAAACATTCGCGGCAGAAGACGAATTGGACATATTGAATTAGGCATTGGATAGGACGGTCCTCAGAAACAGCCATCTTTATTCAATACTATCAGCTCCGCCATTGTCATAGTTAGTAACAAAGCTAGTTGTGGCATCACCTTACTCTCCATGCGCATTAAACCGAAACTCGCGCCGCCCGCTGGCGAAACTCGCACCTTCTCATAGCTTGGATAAGATCAGGAAGAAAAAGCAGAGATCAATGTGAATGGTGCCACGTGTCGGAGAGGCTGAGCAACGCCTCAAACGTGAAGGCTGCAACACCAAAACACCCCCGCCAAGCGATGCGCCAGCACTGGAATCAAATGTAAGCCTACATACTTCCAGGCTCCTGTTTTCTTCACACTGGTTCTTCTCTTTAGCGTCAGGCGGATTCTAGCACGTTGCCATGTCAGAACTACAACGAGACATACCTAGTTTGTCGACACCAAACGGGCCTCAAATCTATGATCCCGCGACTGGCCCAAACAAAATTGTAGCAGAATATCTGGCTATGAACAGTCCAACTTTCATACGGCTCGAGGCAGCTAGGAAGAAGGTAGTTGCACCAGCGATGTGCATCAATTTTGATCACTTATTAATACCATTTCAGGGTTGGGACAATCCAGACGGAGACAGTTATTGGCAGAATCGACGTGAACAATCGGACAAAGCCACAGAGGATGCAGCGCAAGCATTCTACGATATGACAAAGCAAATCGCAGAGGAAATGCAGGCGAAGACAAGCGCTCTGACCCCAGGAGACCTTGGTGTTCAACCCTTCCAGTCCCTGGACTTATGCATGGCACCAGGCGGCTTCACGTGGGGCACCTTGGAGTACAACCCTAACGCAATCGCCTATGGCATCACTCTCCCTCCCGAAATTGGCGGTTACAAAAACCGGTTCACATTACCTGCCGAATACGTCAAGTTCATGGACATCACCATGCTCGCGAGTGAGTTCGGCGTCGGAACCATTCCAACGTGTCATCCAGACCACTCCCTCTTCCACGCTGAACGCCCCTTCGTTGATCAACGCTTTCAGCTCATTTTCTGCGGCGGTGCCGTTCTCAGGAGTCATGAGCGATCTGAGCACAGACGAGAATTCGAACGAATGCGTCTGACGACATCTCAGCTCATCCTAAGTATGCAGCGGATCATTCCGGGAGGGACAATGGCTGTCTTACTTCGCAGACCAGATGCCTGGGATGTAGTACATCTACTTCACCAATTCAACTCATTTGCAAATATCCAGTTGTTCAAACCATACAAGAAACACGCTCTTCGATCAACTTTCTACCTCGTGGCTAAGAACGTACAACCAGAGGCTGAGAGTGCAAAGGCTGCGCTGGAAAAGTGGAGGAAGAGTTGGTCTCGTGCGACATTTGGTGGTGATGAAGGAACAGGAGAAAAGGATCCTGAAATGGACGTGGAGGCTGTGGAAAAAGTGCTGGATGAGTTTGGTCCTAAGCTTATTGAGTTGGCGATTCCTGTCTGGAAGATTCAGGCTGGTGCGTTGGAGAGGCAGGACTTTACCAAGGCTCGGAATGATGGTAGGAAGAAGCGGCACTATTGGCCGAAGAAAGGGGCTGAAGTGCCTTGATCAAGGTAAAAACACACCATACTTGATATTTTGAGGAGGTGAGGATATGAATTATTTCGCGGCCCCACGTCTCAATTTTGCTCTCTCCTTTATGCTGAGCGTATACCTGTATTAGCGATTGTGAGCCAACAATGAAACGCGCTAAAAATAACCAACACGATCGATCGATCGTCGGCCACGACGACTCACCAGAACAAGCTGCATCAGTGAACGACCATCGTACGGTTCGTTCCTTGCTCGACCGACGAGATTGACTTAAACGTACCCTTAAAATGCAACGAAACATCTAAACTCAGTCCGGAAGAAGAGATCCACCGGCGGAACAAGGCCATTCGTGCCGTTACGCGACATTATGGGATCGAGGCCCACGCAATCGAGCGGTTGTGAGTGCGGTGGGCGCCAAGAGGTTCCAAGAGGTTACAAGCACAGCCTTCAGCCATGCGACGGAGTGCCGAGGTTTTCCCGATTGTTATGGTTTCTCAGCCGAACGTCAACACCATCATAATCAAGCATAAAACTGTACTATCTCAGCCATAGCTCTCCATACGTGTCCATCTTCCATACAATGAAGCGACGAACTTCCAATAGCTGGCAGTCCTTTCGCCACAGCACTTGTAGTGCGAAGCGCCGCAAAACGCAACTTGCCGACGTCGGCGCACCCCGCGTATCCTCACCACCTCCATCGAATCCATCATCGCAGACGCTTGCGCTAGCCGAAGAAGCGCTCCGATCAACGCAACAATCAAATCGCGAGGCACATGAATCGTTAGTCCAGCACTGGGTGGAAAACTGTGCGGCTGTCTGCGATCTAGAGATGATGGCAGCACCTCCGACGCCTCGAAGCGCATCCTTGAACGATCGCGGGCGCCGCAGCGCGAAACAGCATGCGCGCTCTCACGGATCTCGAACGCCCAGTCCCAGCAAAAGACCATCACCACAAACGTACCGTACACGGAATATGTACCACGCTGGCGTCTTCGTGGACAATCTGGCTGATCTTCCGCCCGCAATCGATGACGAGGTGCGAGGAATACTGGGAATCGAGTCGTGGGAGGACCGAGTAGCGGATACAGTAGATGAACCACAAGCTGCTGCATGTCTCGCCGGGCTAGTAGCGACGTTCACGGCTGAATCTCGAAGAAATGCGCGCGAGTGCTTGCTTGAGGGCGATTGGAAGGCCAGCCTGAACGGCCTTGTAAGGAGCCTAGCGGACCTTTCGCCGGGCACGCTGAGGACGCGCATGTCTGAGAAGGGTAAGCTTGTTGGGTATCCTCAAGAGCTTCGTGGGCAAGATGCTTACCTCATAAACTAGTCTGGAATTCTGATCTCAAGCCGACTGGCTTATCGCTTGACGAATTGCAAAATGAAGATGATAGCGGAACGCGCACGCCTCGCTCCGCATCAGGACAAACCACCCTCCTCAACTTCAATCCAAGCGCCGCTGCAGCTACCTTTACTGGGCCCATACCGTCCCTGCCACCATACACACAATCAGTGGCGTCGACCACCAGCACTGAGGCTGCGGATCCATATCACATATCCACGTCAAAACCAGATATAACAATTGGGCTCGCACACACTGCGTTCATACAGCGGCACCAGCGGCGGTTAGTTGATCACCAGGCATCTGGGTCAATACTGAGCGATCCGCATGCGGCCGACATGGGTATACGGTTTCCCTTCTTAATTGTAGAAGCGAAGGGTTTGGGCCTGAATGGGAGTCTGATTAGCGCGCAGAACCAAGCCGCCATTAGTGGTGCTTCCATGCTCACGATTCTGAAGGATCTCTGTCATCAGGCGGCATGTGGCGCGAGCTCGCATTCTGACTTGGGATTCCAGACGCTGGATCCGAAGCTCACATCGCCATCCACGACGTCGTCGGCGCCGCAATCGACTCCACCGCTCTGTTTCTCCATCCTGATAGAGGGCCCTGTACACGAGTTGTGGGTGCATTTCGAGCATGAAGGCGCATTTCACATGGAGTTTCTTCAGTCGTGGCGCACTACATGCGAACGCGATGCGAGAGAGTTCGTGCGTTTTCTAGCTCAGTTAATGGAGTGGGGCAAAGGAAAATTCAAGGACTGCATTGTGGAGAAGTTGGACAAAGTTCCGAGGTGTGGAGCGTTTGGGTAAGCAGAATAGCATCTGGCAACATATAACATTCCTTTTTATTTAGTTATGATTTCCTAGAATCAAGGATGAGTTCTGCATGCGATAAGCTTTAGCGCCATGACATATAGTGCTGCTACAGTTGCTGATCCCATTCGTATGATATCCAAACCAGAATAGTACTCGGTCAGCAGGAAGCGAAGCCGTCGTCGTGAGCCACACGAGTGTAGCTTGCATCACCCTTGACCCGATCGTTGGCACTTTCGAGTTGGAGATGGAGGGTGCTGCACTAGGACAGTACTTTTCAATCCTAATCTAAGCTCATTCCACTAAGTAATTCTCACCGCCTTCCTCTACAAGATGGATATAGTCTTCATGATTGCAGTTTCGGGAATACAGTCCATCACAAACCATTCTTTGATACTCAGTTTCCCAAGGAGAGGATGCTCCCCGCTCAAAGCTAGCATGCGGTCCGATATCAATTCCTGCCCAAAAAAGCCGATCGTAACCCTGAACGCACCAGCGACCGGTTCGATACCTTCCGCTGAGAGGTATCTTTCGCCGTTTCTTCATGGCCCGCCTCTAGAGAAGCAATTCGCGCTGTCAGGAGCTCAATCTCCTTCCGCAAAAGGCTGACCTCCTCCACCATTGTTGCATCACTGGTATGCGGGTTTGGGCTTCTATTCTCACTTTGCTGTGGTCGAGTGAGGGAGCTATTGCTGCCAGGAGTGGACTGAGGGGTGACTTCCGTTTGAAGGGAAGGAGATGGTGAAGGAGTATGCGCGCTTGATATATTTGATCCCGATTGTGTGGGTGGTGATAGGCGGTTGATTGTTGCGCTCCACTCTGTCACCTTGCCCCTAGCTTGGATCCCGTGGTTCGGGCATAGAGTGAGGTCGGCAAGAGCTCTTAGAGACTGGGTTGCGCTTTGTGGCGATGAGATTGAGATGTCGTCTATCAAATGATTGACCTTGGATGCTTTCTCCCCCCTAAGATGGTAGCCGCAGGAGTCTGTTGTTCCGTTTTTAACACCCGAGCAGGTAAAATGACCGTCCGGTTTCAGGTCAATGCTGAGGGTTGCGATGGGATCCCAATGCGGCACCAACATGAGCGAGGATATCGTGGGCTGAGTGGCTTGGGACATTTCCTTGATCTATCTAGAGACCTGGTTGGCGAGAGTAATATAAGTGCGAATATAGAAGAGATAGGAGAAAAATTGCTAGCTTGTTGAGGGTGGAATCACTCCACATTGTGGAATTCCTGGCAACTTATGTACACCATCTACACCGACACTTCCTCTCGAGGAGGGGGCGCAGCGCTGGCTTGCCGGTGAAGGCTGGACGGAACCGGCGCTGCGGACGCGCAGTCTGTAGCCATCAACACGACAGATTTCGATCGTAACTTACTAAACCAGGAACTTAAGCGATGTGGCAGTGGAGATAAGCTATTGTTTTGCGGGGCCAAAACACATGGACGATGCATCGACGCGTCGATGTGTTGATTCCCTAGATCCGACCAGCGAAGCTGATTTCATCACATTACATAGAGAAGTACCAGATCTAAGAGACGATCTTAATAGGAACAAAACCAACGAGGAATAATCACTAGCTGGCCATCCTACATTGAAGAGGGTAAATTCCATGAGGAAAACGATAGGAGTCAGCTATTGTAAAGCGGTCTCCGCGATCTCACATAAGAAGGCGGCGTTTTCGCTAAGATCCGGTGAAGCTTACAATAAGCAAGGCACTCCGGTTCAAGAGAGCTGCGCCCTCCCGACGACTGGTCATGTGGTGTTCTCCTAAGTTGTCAAGCGTGTCTACCAAGCGTCAAAGCGAGTCGGAAGGACTTGCCATGAGCGTGGACGATTTGGGCGCCACCTCGCTTGTAAGGTTCTGCCAGTCTCACGTGTCTGGCTCGGGTTGCCAGGTGCCTACTTAATCAAGTAGGTGCGCGCTGGCGCAGAGCTTTCTCCGTGTACGCTTTCCAGGCGAGCGCACTGGTCTTCGGCATCTTCATTTCAGAGCGGCCCACCAATCCTATCTAACAAAGAACTCGGCACTAGAGTGCGGTTCTACGAGTGGCAGGTATTTGCCCCTTCTCCATCTTCAGTTTTGGCACATCTTCTTTTCCATGGTCGAGTGTGTGTATTGGTGAACAGATCGCCATTTTGCGAGGAATGGCGCACTGATTTTCAAGTCCTTTCAACCTCTGTACCACATTGCTTAGCGAAGGGCCCAATGTGTCACGGTTTCGCATATATAGTAGCTTGGGGTTCAATCTGTCCATCGAACATTGTGCTTTCTTGGGCCCGTTAGCGCAGTGGGTGAAACCGAGCACTTCCATTCCGTTACTGTAAATAATGTGGGGTTGGCTGTGCTTGATTTAACGGGGTCCCGTTCTGGTCCCGGCTGCGGATCCCGTTTCTGGTGCCTAGTTTTATAACTCGCTCCTCTGTTTTTGACTGCACCCTTGGAATTTCTTGGCGTCCGACCTTATCACCATTCTGTTCCAGCCTCGGATTTCCCAGATTGTGTGGAGGAGGTGCTTGAGTCGGCGTTGGATGAGTAGAGGACGGGACGGTGAGCGAGCGCGTTGGTGTACGAGCTAGACGTAGCAATGTTGTTTGGAAGGCAGATTGCGGAGAATGCAGCTAGATCCAGCGGCAGCTTGGTCAGCTGATGCTGTCGATCTCCCTCTGTTGGCTTTGGTCTAGTCGTGTTGTCTTCCAAGGCAGCATTCCGATGCGTCAGGCTCGATGTTTAGCCTCATCCAGGATTTTCATCAAGTCACGTGTTCCACAGCCTGGCATCATATCAGGGACCAATACGAATGTTGGACCATTACGATAAATGCATCGGTGGATTCTTTCGCCGATGAACGATACGCCGCCGATACCCCGGCTTGGCTCTGGCACGGGGTTTAAGATCGCCCAGTCTTCATCCTTCCATCCTTCTATTTCCTTTCCATTTCCTTTCCATCTTCCATAACTCCCCACTTCACACTCGAATCTTTCCAGAACTGATGAACTTTCGCCGCTCGTTTTACAGCCATCGTTTGCGTCGACCCTCTCAGCGCGTCGTCCGTCACGTGTCATCGCCATGACAATTCTGTTGCGATCAACGATAATCAAAGCAAAGGCCATTGAGCACGAGTTGAATGCGTTCCGATGTAGATTGTGATAATGTCACGAAACGGTTCTATCAAACAGCTAATCTAGGATGTTCTCTGACAGACTGGTCATCTCTCATGGTCGGACAGTGTTTCCTCCCATAGTCACTGCTTGAACCTATCACCTCACCGATCCCAGCCTACCATCTACACTTCCACCAGCTCGTCCGAACTGATCTCCTCTCCTCGTAGCAGGGTACCCATGTGCGACCTCTCGAAACTTTGTCCCTTTCGCCTGATGCCAACCAGCGCCCTCAAGAATCCAATCGGCGAGACGGCGAAGCGACAGTCCTTCAGCGAATGCGCCACCATGCTCCTATTTGGCGGCATCACAAACCCATCACTCCTCGCATGTTGCGTTTCGTAGCAGAGGCCCAGGAACAGACGCACTCGATCGTACTCATCCCAGCTTCGAAAGTAGAGCTGGCCTGCGAAAAGATTGACTAGAGTTGGGACGGGAATGAGCTGTGGCAGGAGAGCCGGAGGAGAGAATGCAGGAAGGACACAAAACGAGAGGTCCTCGAACGAGCGCATGGAGAGCCGGATGCGGGGACAGTAGGTATGTAGGGTCACTTGACGATAGTCCATGATTGATGGGAGCAGCTCATTTGCGTCCGCCGGGCTGATGATCAGGTAAGTGCCTTCTCCGCGCGCATTGGTGCGACTTAGGATCCAGTTCACTGGCCGAATATAGAAATCGGACGTCTCATGGTCTGGGATCTGGACTGTTTTCGCGAAGTCGCGAGTGACTAGGAGATCATCCATCGGCCATTCGCCGATCCCGGTGTGCTCTCCAGCGCTGGTGAAACGCAAGCTGGCGAAGGCATCTTGGTACGCCCCTCCCCATCCTGAGGGTGATAAGTTCCCACTTTTCACAAAGTTCCGGATGATAGGATCTATCGTGTGGCGGCATGGTTCCATGGGTCGCGGTCGCTCTACCTCCTGCTCTCGCTCGTTCTCGGGGGAAAGCTCACGTTCTTGCTCTTCTTGCAAAGTCGCCCCGGCCAGTGATGTGATGTTGTACTTCATGCACTTCTGGATGATCGCATTGACCTGATCTATCCGATGCATCATCGTCTCTCTATCGGAATCGGTGATGATGCTGTGAAGTGATCTGGACGAGTCCAATCCGTACCGCTCTTCCAGACTCTGTGCTTCCGGCTCGAGAAGCATTTTTGTGACTTCTAAAGACAACACACCCTCTAAACCACTTACGCTCTCGTGCAACGCACACTGTTGCTTCTGATATCGCAATCCTTGGTGAGCCCATAGCGGGAGCTCTTTTCGCGTCTGCATGCACGTGTTCTGAATGCACCACTCTAAAACATCATCCATGGCTATCTGGTTCCCTGAAGATTTGCTCGAACAGTGTTGAATTTGCTTTTCGATTTCTTTCGACGCAACGGCGACGACGGATTGGCCTTTTCCCAGATTGCGCATGCGCATACATGCTTGCACGAATCGATCCTTTGTCAGCAGCGGCCCTAGGGTGACGGCAGCTCTATAGTTGAGGGGAAGCTTCAGGTCTGTACCTCGCGTATGTGCTTGATCAAGATACACTAGGCATCGGTCCATTTGGCGTAAGAGCGGAGAAACGTTGAGAGGCTCCAGCGTCTCGTTCCGATCAAGGACACAAAGAACGTCCTCATCATTGAAGAATACTACAGCTTGCACCTCTTGTTGGCCACTCGTGAGCTCTAGCCATCGACGCGCGACTCCTTCGTTTTCAAGATCAAGAACTTGAGCACCAACATCAAGGATGACGCGTACTGGTGGGCTTAAGTGGATGACATTATCGAGGAGCACGTTAGCGTTGACGGCTATTCCTGGCTGTGCTTGAATTTGCTGGTACTTGTTTTCCCTGCCCAAAAGGTAGTCCATGACCATCGCGTTGGTGTGCAGTTGCTCTGGGAGATCGGACTGCTCGATTGATAGTGGAAGGATGTACCTGCTGTCGTTCGTTCCACTGAAACCAGTAGTTTGGTGGACTCTCGCCTGCGCGATGTCCCAGCAGGAGGAAGACAGCTTCTGAGGAAACTCACGAATTTCGTGCGGGAAGACCAGATGTGAGAGATAAAAGTCGATAACTCCTTTCGCGAAACGGAGATGCGGAAGTACTTTGATATTGAACACTTCCACGTCCTGCAGGTTGATCCCTTTGACCTGCTGAAATGCCAGAGGTATGCCTTTGACGTTACAGATCCAAGCTTCGTACTCCTCTTGCGCATTGTCGCAGCGATAAAGCGCGCCGAAGGCGTTCAGGAGTTCCTCATTAGAAAGGCCTTTGTAGTAGTAGGACAAACAAGTCAATATAATAGTCGAATCTGGGTGACTATACTCCGCACGC
Organism: Mytilinidion resinicola; assembly: GCF_010093595.1. Lineage (NCBI taxonomy): Eukaryota > Fungi > Ascomycota > Dothideomycetes > Mytilinidiales > Mytilinidiaceae > Mytilinidion > Mytilinidion resinicola. The sequence goes on along the minus strand of NW_022985461.1, from coordinate 214,396 downwards.
GCAGACGGCATGTCTTTCGCTCGGAATGGAACTGCGAGCTGGGACCGAGTTTGATCAAGACCGTAATGAACGCGCCACCGCTTCTCCTTGAACGCAAAGCTGAGAGCGCCTAACGCAATAATGCCCCGCAGAACTAGGATTGTGTTCCACATCGACTCGTCAATCATGCTGTCAGCTTTCATTTCGAGCAATGACGCGATATCTTGTTTCGACACCCTCAAATCTGTAATGAGTTTGATGAGCTGATTCCGGGTGTGCTTTGGCAGGTTTCGAACTTTTAGCAGACTCGTCGGAAGCCCTTTAAAACAAATGTCGTGAGCGAGTTCCTCGAGGAGATGTTCCCCAGCTGCTGGTTGAAGAATGCGAATGTGGGGGAAGCTTCCGGGTCCGTTCTTTGCTTCCACCTCGATGCCCTCAGGGAATTCGTCAAGCATCTTGACTGCAAGCTCAGAGACTCGTCCCAATGTACTCTGAATCAGGTTCCATCGACCGGAGCTAAATTCAATTTGACGTTGCGTGCCTATTGTGTATATCAGTTCGAAGATAACACTGAGGATTTCGTCACTCTCGTCGAGGATGTCCCGCGCATGGTCGTGTAGCCAATGCTGAGTCTTGACCATCTCATGCCCCACCCGTAGCTGCTCGGAGAGAATGCTCTCGTAACCCATGAGCTCAAATGACAAGAGGTGTTCAGGCTGTGAGAGAAGAATGCCGCCCATGCGCATACATTCTTGGTACAACTCGCGAATCTGGGCGGCTTGTTCGGTCGATACCCGAAGTGATCGAGAGAAAGGCATGTAGTAAATAGGTCGAGCAAGCAACCCACTGCATTTTGAAATCAGCGTATTGAGCATTTGTGGAGCCAATGGCTTTAGCACAACCACCCGCGCCAGTTTTTGTGTGTCGGCGAGAAACGCCGCAACGATTGGTACGATTACAGACGATTTTCCTTCACCCATGTTGAGCTGCAGGATTGAGTTCAAATGGGATGATGGTTCAATCATTGCCATTGCGATTCGAGCTTGTACTGGACGAACTAGAAGATTGCCCTCAAGCTCCAGAAGTAGCCAATCTGGAAGTGTGTTCGGGTCCCAATTCTCGTGACCTGGGTTGGCAAGCTCTTTCTGAAGATCCACTGGATTTCGAACATAGCCTTTGAATACTCTAACAAGGCGCTGGGCTCGTTGAAGGTCAGTAATTGCTAAGCCGTACTGGATCAAGACTTTCTTCCACTTGATATCCAAGCTTTCTCGCTTGGGGTATGACAGGTGCTGCAATAAGGACAAGGGCGAGAGTCGTGGTGCGAGGTCGGTCCATACACTTGGGGCCGTCATGTAGGTGCTTCCAGTTTGCATTGCCTCGCAGATCTGATTATAAATGTGCTCAACGCGCTGGTTGCACGACTTCAGGTAGTCTCCAATTGCCGCCTCTAAGTGTTCCTTCGAGCCGGAAAGTTCTGGGAGGGCGTCGGAAGCATCGAGTGATTCGTAGCTTCGCTGCAAGTCTTTGGCATACTCTCTCTCAAATCCATCCTTGGGCTTGGAGCTAAGGCGACTTAGCAGGGCCTCCATGTGGTGTTTTTGATCCTGGACCTTGGTTTGGACCTTAGTTTTCAGGAAATGACTGGAGATTCCGGTCTTCGGCAGGCTCTTTAATGTTGGTGCTATTACCTGGAATACATCGAGGTATCGCATGGAACCCTTTCTTCGAGGCTTTCTGGACGCCCGGGATGGAAACAAGTACAAATCTGGCACGGAGATTGTTCGGTTCAGATTGTTCAATGTAAATTGCGCCTTGTCGACGTAGTTCAACAGTTCCGCATTCCGAGCACATTCACAAAACCTTGTCTGGACATCCCAGATCGCATCAGTGGCGATGTATGTGGCGACGGCATTTCTAGGGTGTAAAAGTGGGTGATTATCGCCAAATGGTACTCTCCATTGCGGCATGAGCGCGTCGGCAAATTCCTGGGCGTGCAAACTGAAAGCTTTCTTGTATTGGTCGTTGCGGCGATTCCAGGAGGTCAAGCTGGACTCATTGAGTAGGTCAGGAAGACGCGACTCTGGGGAATCATCCCAACCTTTGGCATGCTGTTTAGCGATTTTGAAAAGGTCCATGTTTTGGGGTGCGTAACCATACTCCTTTAGCTTGAACGTGTCGTAAATCGGAGACCGCATATGGCGGAGCTGAGGGATAGTAGCGAACGCTAGAAGCGTCTTTACGAGATCCTCGTTGTTGTGACCGCAGAAAACTAGTGTTGCGAGAAAGAAGCTGATCCGATATTTGTCTTTTGACTGATCCGCTGAAGACAAGCGATACTGCAGTGCGCACCAAAGCTCAGGTAGGAACTCCTTGCCTTCCTTGAGCCAGAACTGATCATACCCCAACTGCTGAATCATATCAGCTTTCGGGTGTGAGGGGCCAGTGACGCCGTTGATGGGAGTATTCCCGAAGCCTTCCAAGTACGCTTGTATGTTGAACCCACAGTTCAAGGAGACGGCCCAGCTACATGCCAGCCTCGCAGCGGTATATGATCGGAGCTCCCCTTCGCTTCTGAAACAGCGATCACGAGCATTATATTCGACGTCGTGATATGTAGTATAAGTCTCCGCCCCAAAGCCATCAAGGCGATATATAGCATCGCGGAGAGTGGCTCTCTCCAGAAGGAACTTCTCATCGTCCGTCATATTTTTGACAGCCGCCTCTGCCAAATCACCGCGAAAGAAGCTGAGCTTCGCATAGTGCCGAAGGATATTGTCAATCTCTGTAACGAACCCATTGTGTTGCGAAAGCGGCGGCAGATCGGACCAATCTACTGTCTGCATCAACTTCTTACCGGCCGGGTAAAAGTTACGGCGTGGCGTTAGACTAGAGATGATATTGAAAAGCTCAAGTTCATCGTTCGAGGGATTTTCAAAGGATCTCATAGATACGCTTCGGATGCAGTGAAGAGCCTCCTCCGTGCCGGTCCTCGCTGTCAATTCGTCCGGCAGACAGTGAGCAGTCACGGCGTGAAGATAAGTCTTTAAGAGGTTGCCCCTCAAAGTAGTGTTGCCGGTCAGCTTTCTCAGATTACGGTCCAAATCGTATACGTAGTACCCGACCTGGTGTGTAGTCCCAGTCTCGATGCTGACGTTGACATGATGACCGCTACGGGCGAATTCGACGTTTCCGAAAGGTACAATCACGCATCGCTCGTTACTGCCACCAGTACCACCAGGCGTGCTGAGAACAAGTTTTGATCTAAGCCCAGTCAATGTTCCAATGGCCTGATTTCGGTCTACTACCAGTCCCCGAAATTGCTTAGACTTCAAATTGGACATGTCAGGCCCCAGAGCGAAGTCTAAATTCAGCCGCGGGAGGTGGGCAGCAACCTCCTTCGTGTGCGTATCTAGGATTGCATGAAGGTGAGCTTTGTGTTCCAGAGGATGGAGCAAGGAGGACAGGCTGCGACCTGTGGGGCTTTCGGGGTCTATGAGAGCTGTACATCCTTGTCGCAACCGGTACACGTTGTGGCCATCGGGAATGAGATGCCACGGGTGTGGCTCTCGAAGCCATGGTGATGAAAGTCGATGCCACTCCACAACACCAGTGACCACGTTCCGCCAGTGGTGGAAATCTTCAATAAACGCGATAGGAAAATCCCCCTCCAGAGCATGTGTCGGAACTAGCTCCAACTCTTGGCCGTATTCGTCAGTTGCACGAACAATGATCTCAGATTGGACCATTCTGAAATGAACCTGGTGACCTTCAATTTGCTTGCGCACCGCAAATTCCATTCCTTCTGAGGTGGAGGGAACAACATCAAGGATTTTAGCGCCAAAGAGCCGCTGAAAAGTATCGTGAGATTCGTAGTACGAAGGGAGTCTTGACACCGGCTTCCCTTTGAGAAGCAATTGGCCGGTTAAAATGTTCAGGTGGACGGTGGCGAAGCTCTGGGTTGGCGTAGATCGTGTCTTTGTGGTAAGCCAATGCTGATTCGGAGCTGGAAGAGCGGCCCATTCTACGCAAGGCCGGTAGTCTTTCCAGATTTGCGTAACGCCTTGGTCGAGACCTGAACTGTCTGCATGGACCAGGCCCCGGATCCGATCTTCGAGCCGAAGAAACAGGACAGTCGACTCCTGTAGTAATTGACGAAGCGGAGCCTTGACGTCTTTCTCCACCGTGGGACAGTTATCGCGGATCGAAACCATAAATTCAACGGCATCGGAAACGTCTGACTGGTCTGTGAGCAGCGACGGAACATATTCGTTATTGGCTCCGAAAGTCAAATAGCCGATTAATGAAACTTCTAAACACCTAGATCGGAGATTAGTACGTTCGCCTTCTTCGGTACTAGCTTGGAGTTGTCCTTGAAGCTCTCTTGTCCAGCCCAGGACAATCTTGCGGATTCGGCATAAAAAGAGACGACATTCCTTCTTCACATCCTCGTGGACCGTAAGGGACAGAACACGAGACGCAAGAACGGTGAACAAGCGGGTTGCTATCGCGCCTTGCCAGTTTGCTTCTACGCCCGAGAGACCTTCTTCAAGTGCGGTGAGTAGCTCTAGGCTAATATGCTTTTGTTCCAATAACTCGTGGGATTCTCGAAGAATTGGAGATTTCCCGGCAGGCCCAGCCTGTAGAGAAGCTTGGAGGAACAAAGCACACACCTCGTATTGGCTGAAAGGCAATACATTCTCGGTCAGCTCCCTCGCCATGTTGATCCACTGAAGGCGATGGCCTGCACGTAGAGCACCAAACGCATAGAATTCGTGTAGGGTCATTGCGGGGGAACATTCCGATTGGCGAGCTATAATTTCATTTGAAGTATGAGTTGTGTTGGCGATTGTGTCTTGAAGCTGGCTGTAAGGTCCGCTTGGGAGTTTGAAAGTGCACGCAGCGCGAATGTTGAAATCGCCGATACAATGGCTTGCTGTTCGCTCTCGTTCCCAATCCCGTATATCATATTTCATGCCATGGTTTACCAATACGTCTTCCTCGGTGGCGGTCGAGATGGGCACTGACCTGTAGTGCGCGACTGTGAAAGATTTCGCGTGTGATCCTAGCTGCAATCTTCCTAGCGTGGGCTTCTGATGATTGCGCAGATCATCATAGTTTCGCAGCCAATAGAGCTGTTGTTCAGAGACAGAGGCCTGCTTAGCAAGAAGTTCAGCTTGCAGCCGATATGTGGCGTCTCTCCATTGTCGGATTTCTTCTGGGACGTCCAACTCGAATACCACCAGTTTGGCCTGTACGTTATCGGAAGGTAACGGCCACTCGTGAATATCGATCTTCATTGATTTCATACTTGTTTCCATTTGGCACTTCTTGCACTTCTTCTTCTTGTGTTTTATGCGCCAACGTCCACCTTTCTGAGATGTCGAATCATTGCAACCCATGTTGGCGACCTGGTTTGAAAGATCATCGTACTCGGCTTTCATCCGGATGAATTCGTTCCGCTTTTCCTGTCGATCCTGTGTCGCCTCATCCTCTATGCGCTGCCGCAGTTGTCTGTGTTTGTAATTCGTCGGGCTGTCGTAATAGCGCACTGGAAGGCTATTAAATCCGGACGACAAGAAGTGGACGCGGGTCCCCAGGTTGGTTGAAGTGTCCCGAGATTTCATGTACTTTTCTACTGAAGACAGTCGGGCCAGTTGTCGCTTCGAAGGTAAATTAAGTGGTTCTAAGAATCCGGATGGGAAGCCCGGGTAATAGCCAGCGACGAGAGAATACTGAGTGATGGTGGACTTGTCCATTGCGACCCAAAGTTCCATAGCTGTGAGAAACATCGTGGATAACAGCACAGGGTTGCCTTCGTATACCTGTAGCGCTATTTCCGGATACTGCTTTAGTAAGTCTGCGAGCTCGGCCGTCGTGTCTGAGCGATGGATGTTGTTTTCTAGCCATCCGGAAAGGCAAGCATCGACCCAGGATTCGAAATCAGTGAGCAGAACCTGCTTCTGGTGGGATCCGACAAAGAGAAGGTCGTCTAGGATAGGGAGCGTTATGTGGCACAAGTGAATGCGACTCAAATGTTCAGGCTGAAATGCTTCCTCGGTAGCGGCAGATAGGTTTCGGACGCGAAGGGATTCCAGGTATCGGCGGAAAGTTTTGAGCTCAAGTTTTGTGTCTTCGGAAAACGATATGGTTGATTGGAACATATCCCACGACTTCCAGATATGATACGGGTCCTTGTCGTTCTGCAGCTTGTCCCAGGTGCTGTTCAGCCTCTCTCGAGTCGAGCGGAGAATTTCGTCAACCTTAGGTATGGAGGGCGTCCGACCCAATTTCAACATGCGCCGGCTGATCTTTGCTTTCATGACAAAGAGCAAGTCGCTCGGAACGCCGCTTGATTCATCGAGAGCGGACTGTAGAACCTGACTCAAGAAGAAAATCATAAACGACTTGTAATGGCGAGCTCCTTCATGTATACCAGTCCGGGCTAACGTTGTCTCAACGGCGACGCGAAGCAGAAGCCACAGTGACGATCGTCGCCATGGGTTCTTTGCCTTTTTCCAGAGAACATCGTCGCGCGTGTTCTTCTCAATGCGGACCACGTTATAGGCTGGCATGCCGGCAGCACGCAAAGCGCCTGTAAGAAGGCCGGTTACCATCATTGGATCAGTGGCTTGGCGACTCTCTGAGACCGTAGAATCAGACTTGGTTGTCGTGGTAGTCCGGGCCACCTCAGTGGGCGTCTCTAAATCCAGCTTCACGAGCATTTCCGCCAGCGGCTCACGGAATGCTGCATCCTCGAAAACAGCATTGGCGATGTGTATAGCGGGCCCTGGGAACGAGCGACGTAGACGCGACTTGCAGGCCATAACCCCTCCAGCAGTTGGAGAAAGCTCGAAGGTTTCGAATGTAGTATCGTGGTCGTATTGGTGGACGAGTAGGGCTGCGTTCTGTGCTCGGATATGCAGTGCGATAGTATCTGGGCCTAATCAGCTACCATTTGCACTTTGAGCATTTTAATTTGAGCTTACCTCCGTCACCCAACGCGTCAAACTTGGCGAGAAGGCCCTTTTTGTCTAGGGTAAGAGAGGAGCCTTGCAGGTCGTACATTGTCTGGATCATATCGACGCACGCCTTCCAGATCGGGGACATTGCGACCGGTAGCAATACGTGGTAAGATTTTAGACTCTCTAAAAACATAGAAAGAAGAGTGTTGCTCCTGCCGACTTCGAAGTCATCTTTCTCTTCGTGGACTTGGGGTGGCAGGAAGACGTGATCAATCACGTATCTGAGCTCTCTATCCGTGGGCACCATCGTGGAAGCCATCATCAGACGGATTATGGAAGCTGAAAGGGTTGGGGAATGTGCGGTGTAAAGTAGAGATCCTAGGACGGTGGCGGTGTGCCTAAAAGAGGCGTAGCACGCTGCAGGCAAACGGATATGCCGCGCCAGCGCAGAATCTTCCGGAAACTAGATTCGCGCTCTGTATTGACTAGATCCAAGAAGATTGGCCTGTTTCGATTCACCCTCTCTATGTATGGAATAGAATGATAGTCGGGATACCCGTGTTTTGAAGCCATCTGGGCAGACAAGTAGGTAGCACTATGATAACCAATCAGAGCTGCAGAAAGCCCGAAATTGGGCAATGGAGTTGGATTCGCTCAAGTTCGATGACCTGCAGGTACTTGCAACCAATTAAGACACGCGGAGTTGCTGTAGAGATAAGTAGTTTGTGTGAGAAACCAAGTCGATCAGCTCTGATTGTATCAGCGTCCTCACGTATCAACGTCGCTCGGGAGTAAGAGAAACGTAGAGCGAGTGTAGATAATGAACGTGATTGGAAAGCGTAGTAAAGCTTCTTGAGGACATCTTAAAAGTCCTGTCCCACGGCGGAAAAGCAATCTGTTAGCTCTCCCTGCCATAAAGCCGACCCATACATTCTCTCCGATGTGCGCTCTGGAATTGGTTCGATCCAATATGCTCTTACCCGCCTGTTCCATCTGATCTGTCTCGTCTCTAACAATATTCACTCTGGACATATCCGCGTCCCTCCTACCAGCCGTCCTTCTGTAACCGCTACGAGGTCGGTACTAATGCTCTTGATGATGCTGCTCTGTACTGTGGTCTCTCTTAGACTTGCGATCAGCTCTACGACCTCGCCTAGGGGGGAGGTGGATACGCCTCGTTTTGTGTCGTTTGCGATTCAGTTGCTCCGGGTATGTTCTGCACTGACTGCAGTGTTCTTGTCCGTGTCTTCGGCGACTGCTGGGCCTCTAGCATCTTCGCACTGTGTTTCCTCATACGTCCCTTCGGGGCTGCTGGCGGGGCTAGAGGTGGTGTTGCTGGTACACGTACAGGAGTTGACGTAGGCTTTGGCGCGGTGGTCGGTATCCCGCAGGGGGCCCCCTGCAGCGGGATCTAGTTAAGCGAAAGGCGCAGCGGAGTGGGGGCGGACAGTGTACCGTGTCAGCGTCCCAGGACGAAATGGCAGGACCACGAGTCAGCAGTGTCATTTGCGAACTCCAGGAGTTTGAAAATGGCAGTCACGTGTGCCATGCGTTAGTTACTCCAAGGAGTTCGATTGCACTAATTTAGCTTCCACGATGCGCTAGCTTGCACGATCCGCCTGTTTGCACGATCCGTTAAGTCACACGATCCATCTTGCGCGCACGTTTCTTGCACACTTGGCGCCTTTTGGTCATCACCATCATCATCATAAATCCTCTTAGGGGGCGTCCGCAGAGAGAATTTATCTTGGGAAGCCCCCGCTAATCTCATATTGGACTAGCTCAATAGTAACGGCCAACTAATTGCCAGAAGGGGCTAGTACCAAGTAGCGGGTCCATGGCTGTGTTCGGCGCCGCTAGAAACGTCGGTATTGATCCGCGGAGGTTCTCGATCGCACATTCATCTCTCGCTTCATTCATCGGGCAGGTGGGGGTGGGGCGGGCGAGAACGAGATGTGTCTAGTGGTCACTACAGTTAGACTGGAATCGAGCATATATCTTAACTAACTTAGCTGCGATTCCTTCTGCTTTAGGCATTCTTCAGGTCGTATCACGCGTCTCAAACTTCGTACAGCCTAGACGTTCTCTTCACTATTCATCTCAATATATTTTTTACTATCCCTATTCCATAGAGGGATCGGGGGAGCAGGAAGTGTTAATTACTTCATTAGACGGCTAGACGGCCGTCAATGAACAGCTAGGCCCGAAATGGGACACTCATCGCCTTGGCAGGTCTTGGCGTATGGTTTCTGGACTTCAGAACGGTAAGTTGAATAAAACTCATTAAGTTACAGTATCTACTTCAAAGTCTAACCTTGCCCAGTTTCCAGACCTCACAATTGCCAACCGCCAGCAGCTCGCATGCGTCCAATTCAAGTTATCTCCAATACTTCTCAAGCGTTACGGCACAGAACTGCTTCTCTCTGCAACCTGGAAACAATACCCTATGTGCAGGAAAACATTGTCCTGCCAGCCCGCCTTCTTCAATATAGAAAGCTCAATACTGCGTTGTCGGATCTATAGCCTTGAGACACGTTACGGCACAGAAATACTCTACCACTATAGCCGAGATCTATTGCGCCTGTTATGTTAAGAAGCCTTTGTATTTGTTTTGCACAACATGTCAATTAGGGTATGGAAGCGCTGCGGATTCGAACTATAATGTGGACGAGTACAAAGAGATAAGTTCATGCCTATGCCTTTCCTAAATTACACCGCATACATATTACGAATCCGCAATCTGTGCACAAGGACAGCCATTTCGCAGATATCTCGCAAGATTGACAGGTTTTGCGCACCCTACACTTCCACAGACCTGAAGGATGGTTGCAGTCAGCCTTTGTTAGCAGATCTGGTTTAGTCGTCACTCGACCTCTCTGGTCAGCTTCCTTTCTCATCCTAGACCAAGCCTCCTTTACAGCACCTTGTCTCTCTGACCGAGCCTTCTCAATTCTTGCCTCCTCTTTGACTACTTTCTGCGCAGCGGCAGTTTGGTCGGCCCTTTCCTTTGCATATGTCTGGATTACTTTCTGAGCTCCTTTTCTTCTTGTCATCTCTTCTCGCTCCCGAGATTTCGCTATGGCTCTTCTCTGTTCTGCCGCAACTCTTTTCTTCTTATTGTCCTGGTCTCGCTCTCGTTTCGCACGTTCGATAGCAAGTTGCTTTTCTTTCTTTTCCTCTAGCCACGCTGCCTCTTCACGTCTTTCCTTCGACATGCGCCACATTCCGAACAGCTCTCGATCTTGCAACGAAATCTCATATGCCTTGACTGCCGCACCTTTCTCCGATAGCATTTTGACGACTGGGTTAGAGCGCTTTTTCCCGATAGAAACCGGGCGCGTTCCCTGTGAATCTTCTGTTATAGGATCTGCATTGTTTAACAAGAGCAACATCACCACCCGTGCTTGGTCTAGCGAGTTCCGGTGTTGGACTGTAGCGGTGTAGTGTAATGGTGTTTGAAGCCGCCCGTCGCGAGCTCCAACATCCATGCCCTGATCGATTAAGATTTTTAGAGCAGATGTAAGTCCCATTGCGGCCGCCATGTGGAGATTTGTGCAGCTGCACAATTCAGGAGGATAGGACGACGAAGAGATAGCGCCGTGATTGATTAGAAACCTTGCGACAGAATCGGATCCGTAGCATAGAGCAGTTTGAAGTGGTGTCAGGCAAGTCGACATAGAATCGAAGCTTAAACATCCAAGCTGACGTGGTATCGTCACCACGTTTGATGCTTCAATATCTGCGCCTTCAGCGAGTGATAGCCAAGCCGTTCGCCTCAATCCACGTTGTGCAGCCCATATCAATGCCGAACCTCCTGTTACGTGCACGTCAAGGGAGTATAAGTAGTTGTTGAGATGCCAGTACAGTCGTTTGTTCGTTTGGGCCAAGGCATTGATATAACGGAATCGCACTAGCAGGTCGCTTATCGAAAGGAGTAACTCGTGAGGAAGGTTGGGAAGGGACTCTTTGAAGTGTTAGCTGAGGCTCGTTCGTGTGCGCAGTACCACTCACTGGATTTCAGTAGGGCGGCATATGTGCTAGGCTCCATGGGACCAAGGCCTTCACAAAGCGCGGCACTGGCGGGATCCATTCTGCAAACGGTGATGGTGATAACGAAGGATGTAAGCGATGAGCTACACTAGGCAGCAGGCCCAGAGCGTCACCGATCGAATCGTAACTTCTTAAACCTTAGTTACCGTAGTGCGGGGCTTAACTTACTTGATTTCCAAAAAGTAAATTACACCGTAATGATTATTTGAAACGTACGGCGCTGGCCGGTATTGGTGATCGCTTCCGTTGGAGGTACCGATTGGCGTGTCGCAGACCAAGGCATCAGCCGTGGAGGCCTGAGGCAAGAACTGCATTAATAAGCTTGCCATCAAAGCTAACGTAATCCACAAGTTAGTGGCCCGCACAAGCTAGTGGCCCACCCAACTCAACACGCGACGCGTCGTCCAACAACCACCCCAATGGCAGCACCACAACAACAAGAAGCCATCTTTCAAGAAGGCAGAGTTATTCTAGGCGTTCAAGCCTACAAGACCGGCCAAATTACATCCTTCCGAGGCGTTGAGAAACTATACGATGTGCCCAGAAAGACGGTTACGCGTCGCGCCCGTGGTATTCCTCCACAACGCGGTGCTATCTCCAAAAATCGCCGTCTTACACCT
>NW_022985461.1:189696-201492 GCF_010093595.1 Mytilinidion resinicola | reverse complement strand
CCACCGGCCGAGCGGCCACAGCGAGCAAAACCTAGGTGCAGCATGTGCGAATCAACAGAACACAATGCACGTACGTACCCTAGGCGGCAGGCAGCTAGCTAGTATGTAGCTGCATCAAATATATTTGTTCGTGGTGGAGTAATTCGGAATATTTGGCCTCGGTAGCGTGGTTGGGTGGGCCACTAGCTTGTGCGGGCCACTAACTTGTGGATTACGTTATAACGTATTCTACAAGCATGTGGTGGTTACAAGCGAGTGGTGGCCCCCACCAAAATCTCTCGACTAAAACCGCGAATATCTCAACCACGAACAGGTATATTTGATGCAGCTATCTACTAGCTAGTTGCCTGCCGCCTAGGGCACGTACGTGCATTGTGTTCTATTGAATCGCACATGCTGCACTTTGGTTTTGCACGTTGCGGTCGCTCGCTCGCCGTGGCGGCTACCCCCTCTACTCCCCCCTCTTGGGCAGTTTGTGCCCGAGAGGCGCCTTCTGCCCCTAATAAAACACCCCCCTTAGCTACGTATTTGCGCTTCTGTCCCTTCTTCTTTTTTTGGCGCTAATTCTCCATGCGTATCTTCTCCATTTCGCATGTAACTAGAACGGTAGTTGACATTAATACTTCGCATAATTTCTGAAGCTGATTAAGTACGCGGTCGGTCGGGCTTCGCGGGCTATGCGTGGCCCGTTGGCGATGGCGCTTTATCAAGGCTGTTTGCTTTTGTAGCTCGGCGAGATTCCGGGGTGTTTCACCAAATGAGGATGCTTTTAATGGTGGACGTTCGGGTGGTGGTGGTGTCTGATATTCCGTGTGCAGCCGTGATAGCACGCGATCAGGGCTATATAGCATAAGGCCAGTAGCTGCAAATCCTGCCCGTATATTGCTTTAATGTAGCGCTGTCTGCCTAGCCTGCCTATACAGTGGCAAGAATTCGCGCTTATTAATATAATTGACGCCGCGGCCTATAATCTGTTCAACGAGGCGTCCGTAGGCTTGCTTTAGCGGCGAGAAACAGCCTATATCAAGCGGCTGCAGCAGATGCGAAGAATGCGCCGGCATGCATAGCGTGATGATGTTGTGCTCCATGCAGAATTGATCAAATTCAGGGCTTATGTGGCTGCCGTGGCCATCCAATACAAGCATACGATACGTGCCAACAGTGCGATCCTTTGTATACTCGTGGAATAGCTTAAGCCAGGTAAGGCCAATCTCGTTGTTTGTCCAGCCATTATCGCTAACACCAATTAACTATTTAGGTGGAATAATATTATCCTCGTACCAAGCAGCTTGGTGCATCACGGCGTCGAAGATAACAAGCGGCGGAATATCACCCCCAAGCGCGTTAATGCACTCGATAATTGTAACCCACTCTCGATTGCCTGGCTGTATTGTCCTTGGTCTTCCAGCTCGGTCGGTTCCAGTAACAACCTTTGCAGTTGCAATAACACCCATTTGGAAGCCTGTCTTATTAAAGTTCCAGGTATCATTATCCAAAATTCCGTATTGTATCTTTGTGTCTTGTACACGTTTATACCAGCCACGAATAAGTATAGGATCTTCGCATTTGGCCCGCTGATAGTCGTACTTGCGATTAAATTTGCTTTAAAGGTCGTTGTGGCGCTTAATGAAGTTCCGTACCCAATGCTGGCCGATAGGCTTAATAGGTCCAAGTTGCATAGCTAATAACGTAGCCATTTGCCGTACGGTGTCGATTTGTGGTGGCATGCCGCGTTTATCTCTCGAGAGAATCCACTGCTTAAGAGCCTCTTCTTGTGTAGGAAGTAAGCGGCGATTTGTTGCAATAGAACCGTGTTTTGGGGTGATGCCGGCATTGCGACGCCGTAGGGTTGTTGGGGGCACATCAAATAGTGCTGCAGCTGCCTCAAGAGTTTCCACTTGGCCCATCTTGTAGGCCTGGATAGCAAGCGCTACCCTGCCCTCTTTCTTTGTGCATGCGCTCTTGTTGTTGTGGTGTAACCATTGCAATAGTTGTAAAGGAACGCGTCGCGCGTCGAGAGATTTTGGTGGGGGCCACCACTCGCTTGTAACCACCACATGCTTATAGAATACGTTATAGAACGTCGGGCGGGGTAACCCGACCGATAAGAGACACCACACACATATAATCAATTATACTCTGCTGCTTAATATTATTTCCAATCCTGCTTTATCCCGTGCACACCTAAGTGCGATAGTTATAAGCCCGGTAGCTCTTCTCCTGCTATACAGCACTATAAACAACGAATAAATCAGATAATTCTTCTTTTAATAGAGTAGTTTTTATAAAATAGTAATAATCCTCGGCCGATTCTATAAAAAGCAGGGTTATAGAAAAAGCAATATTATAACCTTAATATTTAAAAATAAAAACTTAGAAATTAACTAAGTTAAGGCCTTTAAATAATTAAAATTAAATATAATAGTTTATTTTAAATTTACAGCAATTTATTATATATTTTAGCAACTTACTATACCTAAGTTTTATACTTAACTTATAGTAAAGCTCTATTCCTGCTACCGGATTTTATAGAAATTATTATAATAATATTAATTAAAAATTATAACTTTTTAATACTTAATACACGTAATAATTAAACTAATTAAATTAATTCTATTAAGGATTTTACTATATAAAATAATATATAGAACTACTATAATTTTAAAAGTATTAAAAACCTAGTTTTTACTATTACTAAACTACTAAACTTAGTAAATAAAAATATAATCTAGAAATTCTATAGCTTTTAAGCTATTTATAATAGTAAAAAAAAAAAATATAATAAAGTTTCTAAATATATTAATATTATAGTTTACTAGAAGTTAAATAATACTATATTAGAATTTATATAGTCTAAGGTAAAATTATTATACTAGCTAAAAATATTTAGCTAACTATAAAAAACTAGAAATAGAATATAAAAATAGAGTTTAAAAAGCTTAAAAAAAAATATAGTAGTACTTATTTTAATAAATAGCTTAGCTAATAGCCTATTTTTATTAATAATATAAAGTAGTATAAAATTAAAAACCTAAGTAAATTCTAAATATTATTATTATTATTAAATTCTATTATACTAGTATAGCTTTTATTAGGGTTTATATAGCTATTCTATCTAGGCTAGTTTATAAAAAGAAACCGTTTACTACTATATAGCGTTCGGATAAAAACCCTATCTTCTATAGTATATAGCGCTAAGCGCTCTTTTTATTATTATATAGCTATTAGGAATATATAGTAGATTTATTAAGTTTACTATAAAATAAGCTATTATAATACGTTTTCCTAAATTTATCCAGGTTTTATAGTCGTCCTCCTAGGCGTAGGTTAAGTTAATTCTAGAGTAGTAAGCTAGTTTAGAATTAGTATAAGGGCACGCGTGCTATTATTTCGTATATATACTTTTTATTAAGGCGTTAGTTCTTAAATTAAATAATATATATAGGGGGTAGTACTATATAGGCTGTAATATATATAAGGGCTATAGTATATAGGTAGTATAGTATATATAGTATATATAGTATATATAGTTATATAAAGTTATAGAAAGTAGAATACCTATATTTCCGCCTCTACTATTTTTTTTAGCTACTAAAAGGTATAGTAAAAAGTCTATTTTTTAGAGAAGCTATTAGGCTATAGCCTTTTTTTCTTTCTAGCTTCTATAGAGCTATTTATACGTCCTTATTTTAGCTTTTTAAAATAGCTTGCCCCTGCTTTTAATATATTTTCCGCAACTTATTATAATATATTTTAGGGATTAAAGGCTATACCCGCAAGAGTATACTAGTATTAGGTGGCCGGGTACTTTTATATAGTAGAGGTAACTATTAAGCCCTATATACTTTATCTATAGGTTTATAATAATTATACTTTCTACTTTTATAAGTTTTTTATATAGTGCCTTTTATTATTTACTTTATTTAGTATTAAGTGCTAGTATTAAAGGTTCTTAGCGTAGTTTTTTATAGTAGGCTTTTTATTTCTTTTTCTACTTTTCTTTATATTTATCCTAGATTATACCACGCCTTATACGCCTATAGAATTCTTCCGATTTATTTTTATATTATACGGCTAGCCGTAATACCTTTACTATAAGCTTATAAAGTTTATTATACCTACTTAGGCTATACTATAGTATTCCTTTCGGCCTATATTTAGTATAAACTATTTCTTTTATATAGCTATATTAGGTTTTAATACACTTATAGGCTGGCCTTTTATATATACGGTCTATATAGGCTACTATAAGTTTTTCTAGCTTTAGCTAAAATAAAGGGTATAATATTTTATAGGCGCTGCTAAATGTACACCCTATATTTACTCGGTGTACACCCCTTTTCTACTCCGTATACACCCTTCTTACGTCTAATCTTCTAATTGGTCCGGAGGGCTCGGAGGAAGCTCCGGCGCTTAATTCTCACGCGCATCTATATGAAATAGGAAGGCTGTATAGCCTTACTATTTTATTGTGCATTCTTACCGTTTCCGTAAGGCTATATATATAGGCTAGCTACACGTAAGGCCTCACGTGAGGCCGTACGTGAGGCCGTACGTGAGGCCGTACGTGAGGCCGTACGTAAGGCTACTTATGGCAAGGCTGTGCAGCATACCCGTTTTACTATGCATACTTCCCGTTTCCTATAGTGTATATAGGCCGTTGTATTGCTACCTATATACCTACGTGCCTATAAGCATGCTAAAACAGTTAAATCCTCACCTTATTACGGCCTCTCTGCATTAAACC
Organism: Mytilinidion resinicola; assembly: GCF_010093595.1. NCBI lineage: Eukaryota > Fungi > Ascomycota > Dothideomycetes > Mytilinidiales > Mytilinidiaceae > Mytilinidion > Mytilinidion resinicola. The sequence goes on along the minus strand of NW_022985461.1, from coordinate 196,745 downwards.
TAGCCCCCCTATATTGCCGCCGCGCCTTCCTAGCTATTCTAATCTATTAACCCCTCTATATACTGCTTGTACAATGCTATCTAATATTGGAGCTCCTTATAAGGAAGCAGCGCTGGCGCTGCCTAAGGCTAAGGAGCTAGCTAAGGCTAAGGAGCTGGCTGAGGCTCAGGATAAGCGCTATTATAACGCTGCGCAGCCCCTTTCCGTGGTGCTGCCTTTTTTCTAGGTGCCTTATCCTTTGCACCAGGCGGCCGGCCACGCTTCTTAGGTGCAGTAGTAGATGCAGTAGTAGGTGCGGGCGTAGGTGCGGCAGTAGGGGGGGGCCTAGGTATTACTGCATGCTCAAACTCGGGCGGATTAGTGAGCAAATTGTCGAATTCCGTGATAGCTGGTGTAGCGGCCGACTAAGGAGCACTCTGAGCGACAGGAGCTAGACGGGGGGCTACGAAAATAGGCGGTCCTGGCGGTGGAACTATCGGCGTGCGTCCTGTAGGTATACCTGTAGGTCTAGCTGCCGCACCTGTGCCTATAGCAATCTTAAATCTTAATAGCTCTTGCTGCGTATTATTGTACGTATAATAGCCTCTCCTTGCAATAGTAGGCCGGCCGCGCCGGCGCTTAATAATAGCAGGATCCTCTATATCCTTAAAAGGCCCAAAAGGAATAGCTAGCTAATATCCTCCTAGCTAAACAAACTACTAATAGTAATCTATCTCTTCCGGTTGTATATAGAGCACCGGATCTAGCCAATTTACAAGCGCTTGGTGTAGAGGATTATATAGTTTGTGCGCACACGGAATACTATAGATAGACTTAAACGTTTAAGTATAATTAAGTAGGTTATATTTATTTAATTTGGCCTTTTAGAGCTGCTTCTTAAGGAGAATAAGCGCCTGCGGCGTTACCTTTTAATATAGGTTACGGAATTCGGGTTCTTTAATATTATGCGGAGTATAGGCGTGATATCTAGCTATTTTATCTTTAAACTTAGACCTGGAGTTAAGGATAAGGTTCTATATATTAAGGAGAACGTTGAATAGATAGCCAGTTAACACCTAAAGGAAGCCCTTAAGTAGGCCGTGCGAGCCCTTGTTTCGCGATGTAACTCTGTAAGAAATCGAATTAGTATTATATATCTCTGCCACTTCCTTGTTTCTTAGTTATTCTTTAAGCTATGCTCTTGTCCTCTTTAGCGCTGCCTATTCAGCACGTATATAGACCCCGTGCAAAGTTTAGGTATTAAATTCAGATATCTTAGTGTTAAGAAAAATCACTTATATAGTACTAAAGTGCCGCACCTTACAGGTATAGCAGGTGGCCTAATTCCACCTGTATAGCCACCACTTATTCTCTATATATATTACTAGGTTAGGGCGCTTCTTATAGTTGTTAAGTAGCTTCTTCTAAGCCTTATTAAATTAAGCTATAACTTCCAGCTTTATCGTGGCGGTCCAACAGGTAAGGAACTGCCCTCTTTTCTTCTGTTCCTTCTTCTAAATAGCTTTCTTTTCTTCATCTAATATAGGCGCAGGTGGCGCGCTGCCTGCGGCGTACGTAGGTTCCTCCTTATACACCTTAGCCAGTTTAGTAATAATATTCTTTTTAATATGCCATACACAGAGGAGGCGCGCGACCGTAGGCTATTGTTGATGTAGTGCGTTCCTTAGAGCTTGTTCTTTATCCGTTAAGAAAACGCGTGGAATAAGAGAATAGCGCTTAAAGAGCTCGAAGAGCTGCAGTACTGCCTAGTTGTAGTTCGCCTCCTTCTCTTTTAGCAGGAAATAATAGGTAATTTCGAAGTTGTTGCTAGTACACGTGACGCCGGTAATATACAGGAAGGGCATACCAAATCTATTGGTTTTGTAGGTGCAATCTAATAGAATAACGTTATAATTAGCCCGTAGGATCTCGATAGAATCCGGATAGGCAAAGAAGAGGTGTTTAATTTAGTTCTGCTTATCTTTTGTAAAGTTGTATACGTACTTCCTATCACGGCCGTTAGGTGCCGGGAATATAGAGGTTTCTAACGTATAGAGGAGCGCCTGGATAGGCGTAAGGCCGCCGAGAAGCTCGTTTCTATACCGGGTGCGCTTATTAGTAATATCGTGCGCCGTAATAGTAACCCCTTTCTTCAACAGCTTTGTATACGTTTTATTAGGCTTTGTTCCGCTTAATACATCTATTTAAATAAGGGCATTCGTGGATGCCGAGCGCTTCCTATTACAGGCGGCTGCCGTAGGTTTAAGTATAGCGTTGTGATTATTGTGAGCTTCCTCCACCGTCTCCTATAGCTAAACACGTGAGCCATTAACTCCAGGAGGCTGCCGAGTGAGCGTACCGCTCATCTTACAGTCTACTTTGTTAGTAGACGTACTGCGCACGCGTGCATAAGACTCTCTGGTGCCTCCAAAGCAGCATCGGTACTATATTTTCCTCGTTTCCTTCGTCTTTCTATCTGGTTTTGAACGGAACTTAATAAGCCCGTAGCCCTGCGCCTTTGCATGCTTTCTAAGCACTTCCTCGGCTTTATCTAGCGTACAGTAGGACCGTGGCGGTGGTGGTTTAAGGGCCATGGTGAGTGTATTAAGGAAGTTGAGGATCAGGATGTAATGCTTTGTGGCCACGCCGCACTTAGAGAGAGCATTTGGAATTAGTAAGAAACGTAAGCGAGCGAATCGGAGGCCCCGGAGCACTCCTCCGGACCAATTAGAAGATTAGACGTAAGAAGGGTGTATACGGAGTAGAAAAGGGGTGTACACCGAGTAAATATAGGGTGTACATTTAGCAGCGCCCTATTTTATATTCTATTACCCTAATATTTATTATTTTATATACTTCTAAAATAGTATAAAGGCACTAGTTCTATACTATTTTAAGCTGCTTAATTTTTATCTTACTAATCTGCTTTTTTATACCTAGTATAGTATACTAAAAGGTGTATTTATATATAATAGCAGGCCTAATAACCGCTAAGTATATTATATATACCTTTTAGAAGCTTACGCTTTAGGTTAATACTATAAGCCTTATAAAGGCCCCTATTTAGGCTATAGCTTTATTTTCTATAGTATTAATATATAGGCCCTATTTAAGTTTAGAATTTACCTAAACTTTTAGTATTTTTAGGTTTATTATAAAGCCTTTAGTAAAGCCCTATATATTAACTATAGCTTTTATATTAATAGACTTACGGGCTTTTATAAAATATATTAGGTAGTATTTATCTAGCGCAAAAACTGCTCTATACTTTCTTACCTACTTTATATACTAGTTATACGCCTGTTTAATAGCCCTATAGTTCTTTTCTATACTTTTACTATATATAAAAATATTTATATTATTAATAAACCTATAGGCTGTTATATTACCGCGCTATAGTATTAGTAAAAGCGTGCTAGTAAAAAAAAAAAAAAGTATTAGTAATAGGAAAAAGCCCTGCAGTATTCCTATAGTAACTATAATAAGTTCTACTATAAAGTTTTTAATAGTAAGCCTTATAGTATAGTTCTATAAAAAGAATCTTATAAACCTAACTATTTACTTTAGCACTTATTAAATCTATAGGTTATATATTATATATTTATATAATACACGGTTAAACGCCCCTAATATATTTAGGCTAAAAAGTAATACTATAAGCTATAGATTTCCTTTCTATATAGCGTGGATTTATTTAGTAAAAAGCTTAAATACTATTTATATTAAATATCCTAGTCGTGCTCCTATCTAACTAAGTAGAAGTATATTTTTTTCTTCCGTAATTTTCGATAGCTATATAGCTATAATCCGTTTAAATAGCTTACCTATTATTTCTAGCAGGGCGATCGGCCTATAGGCTTTTACCGTTATATAGAACGCTTTTTAGGGCTTATATAGCACTACTATAATAGAATTTTTAAACGGCCGAAGATAGTATTTTTTATATAGGCACCTTATAAAAAACCGAGCTAGTATAGGCGCTAGCTATATTTCGCACTTTTTAAAAAACCTATTAGTAATTCCTATAATACCCGGGGCTTTATTTAGGGCAGTTCCTATTAGTACTAAAAAAATATTCTTAATTATAATATCTAGCGTAGTATTATATAGTTCCGGGTATTAAAACCCTTTTAGGTCGAATAAGTCTATATTAGCTAGAGGCGGAAAAAACTACTCTACTAGTATATATACTTTTATTTTATTATCTATATATAGAGTAGGGTTTTTAGGTTTTAAAAAAAAGGGAAATTAAGGCGGAGGTTTTAATTTCTTACTAGCTATATAGCCCTAATTAGCTAGCTTTTATATACTTTTTAGGTTTTTTATTACTTTTTCTACTATATAGCGCTATATTTTAGTACTCTCCCTTTATATAGTTTTCTTTTTACGGTTATACTAAATATAGTATAATATCTAGTCTTCTATAAATCGCAACGAGCACTATATTCTATACGCCCTTTTAGTTTTATATACTTTCTCTAAGCATTTTTCTAACTATACCAGCGATACCTGTTTTAATAGCCTTATAATAGGTACTATAGCAGTAATTATAGCCTATATATATTTATAGAAAAGGCGTGCGAATTTATTAAGGTCCTCCTCCGTGTTTTAAAAGTTATTCTAGTTATTTAGCTTATCTAGCTAGGTTTAGAGGTGCTCCCGCGCCTTTTTCTAGTTAGTATTCTTCTATAGCTAATATTATAGCTATTCTACTGCGCTTAGTAGGGTAATATTAAACTTTATATATATAGGGCGGTAATCTAAATTATAGTTCTATTTTTCTTATACTATATAAAAAGTAGTTTATTCTATTAGCTATTCTATTATAAACGTAAGGTTAATTATAGACTATAATATTTCTCTTGCCTATATTTCTATACCTTTTTCTATAGCCAGGTCTATTTCTGCTTCTATTATAATACGGATAAGCTCTTCTGCTTACTCCTCTATATTTATTACTTATATTCCTTTCTATAATAGGTAATATAGGTTTATATTACCTATAAAAATATGCTCTGCGTTATTATTATTTAGTAGTAGAGGTAGTGCGGCTATAATTCCGTTTAGTTTCGGGTTATAAATATTATAAATTTAGATGTCCTTTCTACTAGTATAGAAAAAGAAGGTAATAAGGTTTAGTAAATAGTGCTCTACTAACTACTAGTTAATATTAAGGTTTTTATTAATATATATATATGTTTTTATATATAGGCTTTTTTTATATAAAAGGTAATAGAACTTTATATAAAGTATTATATACTTTTATTGCTATATATTTTTCTATAGCTTTTATATTACTAGTACTAGCGGTTAAAGCTAGGCTTTCTCCGCTTTTTCTAGGAACTTTCTCTAGGTTTTACGGCTTTTATTAATATTATACTGTATAATAGTAAGTATACTAGGTTATTCTAATATTAAACTATATCTATAGTATCTACGGCATTTACTGCACCTATTTCGGCGCGTAGTTGCTAGCTTATATTATCTTCCTATAAAAATAGCACTTAAATAATAGTTTTAAGTTATAAAAGTCTATTTATATCTCTATATATTATTAATTAAGTTAACTAGGTTAAAGGCTATAAAAATAGTAATATAAAGCAAGAAGTATATAGTATTTAAAAAGGTATTAAATAGGAAAATTACTGCGTTAAATAAGCAGTCTATATTATTCCGTTAATTTTTAGCTAGCTTAGGTTCTTATTAGAATGCTTAAATATCTTCGGTTGTCCTACTTTTTTTAGTACTGTTAGCGCTGGCCCTAGTTCTATACTACCTTCGCATGCATTATTATTAGCAGCTTTTTTCTTCCTAGACTAGGTTAAAGTTATATATACCTCTAGTAGGGCCTAGAGCGTATATAAGCTCGGCCTTTTATTAGTATTATATTAGTATAGCGTCGCCTACCTCTTTAATATAGCCTATAGCTGGGCCCCTTTTCTTATACTATATTCGGCACTATATACTAAGTGGTTTTTCTTATAGTTAGCGCACTTTTTAGTATCTATTACCGTGTATTATTTTATATTATATTCCCCTGTATATACTATATATTAGATGTCCTTTTTATAGTATTTTATAATATACCTATAGCCCTGGCATCTAAAGTACTATATAGCTATAAAGCCTGCTTTATATTTTAAGGCTGTTAGCAATTATCTACTTATTATAAATTCCTTTATAATAGCTTTGTCTGCTATTACTTCTATGCGCACGCTGGTAATAATTAAGCTAGCGTATCGGCCTGGGTTCTCTCGCGCAGCTTTTATACCCTTTTTATTCTTCTATATTATCTTCTTAATAACTAGGCCTAGGTTAATTATCGCGTTGGCCCTAATAATATTATCTTTAAGTGTTTAGCTTTCTAGGTCTAAGTTCTTAGGTACTCTATACACCTCTATTAGCACTGCGGGCAGTTATATGCATGCCGTCTTGCCCAGCACCTGCACCTATTCCCTTTTTTTAAGCAGTGCTTTCTTTATAGCCTTATCCGCAATGTATGCCTTAACGTTTCCACTCTATAGCTTCCTTATGCCGCTAATCTTTGTTGTGTTCGGTGGTCCGGCTGCTTAAAGCTTCTGGGTGATAGTTATGTTCGTATCTGCTGCGGTTATAGTTCGCTCGTTGTTATCCTCGATATGGATGGTGATTTCATGGACATTTGTAGGTTGCCCTGCATACTGCCCATTTCCTGCTGCCTTCCCGTATTGCGCAGCCATGCCGCTTAGCATGGCTGATGGTGTTGTGCCTGCTGCTGCTGCTGCTGCTGCGGCATACGTCTTCCCGTGCGTTGACAACGCGTGTGCCTCCTTTTTCGTGTCCTCCATCATCTTTATCAGCTTTTTCCATGGTGTCTGCCGTAGGTCGATCGCGGTATCCGAGAGGCCGAACAGGACGCGTCCTGCAAAGTCGTAGAGGGTTTGGACGATCGCATTCATCTCGAGGGATTGGATTGGCTTATTCCGCAGGAGGTCTTGTATGCCGTGTGCTTCGTTGACGAGGTCTTGGACGTCCTGGTGGACGTTCTTGATGGGCTTCGGGTTTTGGTGTTGGTTTTGGCGTTGTTGTTG